>NC_042959.1:12643250-12666666 GCF_901001165.1 Salmo trutta | reverse complement strand
CCCCTTTCCACTGTGGGTCACATTAGTGGGTACGTGAGAATCTCCCCTTTCCACTGTGGGGGTGACCTTAGTGGGGTACGTGAGAATTCTCCCCTTTCCCACTGTGGGTTCCCCTTAGTGGGTACGTGAGAATCTCCCATTTTCCACTGGGGGTTACATTTAATGCAGTATGTGAGAATCTCCCCTTTCCACTGTGGGGTCAACTTAGTGGGTTATTGTGAGGAATCTCCCCTCTTCCACCGTGGGGTTCATACATTAGTGGGTACGTGAGAATCTCCCATTTCCCCTGTGGGGTGACATTAGTGCGTATGTGAGAATCTCCCCTTTCCACCGTGGGGTCACATTAGTGGGTACGTGAGAATCTCCCATTTCCACTGTGGGGTGACATTAGTGGGTACGTGAGAATCTCCCATTTCCACTGTGGGGTGACATTAGTGGGTATGTGAGAATCTCCCATTTCCACTGTGGGGTGACATTAGTGGGTATGTGAGATCTCCCCTTTCCACTGTGAGGTCACATTAGTGGGTACGTGAGAATCTCCCCTTTCCACTCTGGGGTGACATTAGTGGGTACGTGAGAATCTCCCATTTCCACTGTGGGGTCACATTAGTGGGTACATGAGAATCTCGCCTTTCCACTGTGGGGTCACATTAGTGGGTACGTGAGAATCTCCCCTTTCCACTGTGGGGTCACATTAGTTCTACGCTACAGACGTTTTCGTGAGATGACCGATTATCAGGATGTGTCCTGGTTTGACATGAGACAAACCTTCCACAGCAGATGCAGAAGGCGGCCATCGGCGGATTGAGGTGGTTTGAGGTGCAGAAGGCGGCCATCGGCGGATTGAGGTGGTTTGAGGTGCAGAAGGTGGCCATCGGCGGATTGAGGTGGTTTGAGGTGCAGAAGGCGGCCATCGGCGGATTGAGGTGGTTTGAGGTGCAGAAGGCGGCCATCGGCGGATTGAGATGGATTGAGATGCAGAAGGCGGCCATCGGCGGATTGAGGTGGATTGAGATGCGGAAGGCGGCCATCGGCGGTTGAGGTGGATTGAGATGCAGAAGGCAGCCATCGGCGGATTGAGATGGATTGAGATGCAGAAGGCGGCCATCGGCGGATTGAGGTGGATTGAGATGCAGAAGGCGGCCATCGGCAGATTGAGATGGATTGAGATGCAGAAGGCAGCCATCGGCGGAATGAGGTGGATTGAGATGCAGAAGGCGGCCAACGGCGGATTGAGATGGATTGAGATGCAGAAGGCGGCCATCGGCGGATTGAGATGGATTGAGATGCCGAAGGCGGCCATCGGCGGATTGAGGTGGATTGAGATGCAGAAGGCGGCCATCGGCAGATGCAGTGGATTGAGATGCAGCTCATGCAAAACAGATTTCTCTATCTTCAACTGACGGATTTTGAAGGGGATTTCCTTACTATGTTACTTAGATTGACGCACCGGGGCGTCAATGGACTCTAGGGGGTTTTAATCATTCGGAATTAATGCCTAAACTTAAAATCAGCCGTGGGATGCCGGCGACAGCAGTGGAGCAACCCGGGGTGCAGCTGCAGCAGGAGGAGCAACACAGGGTACAGCTGCAGCAGGAGGAGCAACACAGGGTGCAGCTGCAGCAGGAGGAGCAACCCAGGGTGCAGCTGCAGCAGGAGGAGCAACACAGGGTGCAGCTGCAGCAGGAGGAGCAACGCGGGGTGCAGCTGCAGCAGGAGGAGCAACCCGGGGTGCAGCTGCAGCAGCAGGAGCAACACAAGGTGCAGCTGCAGCAGGAGGAGCAATGCGGGGTGCAGCTGCAGCAGGAGGAGCAACACGGGGTGCAGAAGCAGCAGGAGGAGCAACCCAGGCTGTTTAAAACAACTCGGAATTTGACATTTGGAGCAACATCTAAATTTGATGTTTGGAAAAAATAAGTAGTCAATCTGGGAGATCTTGTTCATTAATTTAACAAGTCAGTTAGTTATGAACAAATTCTTATTTAAGATGACGTTCTACCCCGGCGATACTGGACCAATTGTGAGCCACCCTATAGGATTCCCCCAATCACAGCCGGTTGTGATTCAGTCTGGATTCAAACCAGGGACTGTAGTAATGCCTCTTGCACTGAGATGCAGTGTCTTAGACCACTGCTCCACTCGGGAGCCCATAGTGTGGAGAGCAGAGGAGAGGCATTAGAATGTAAAGACACACACAAACACACAGATTGAGACATTAGGGTAGTGTATGAGTGTATCCAGTTGTTAGAACAGGAGGCCACTGGCTGTTTGTTCTGAGACTAAGTGCAGACTAATGAGATCATACTAAAATGACCTGTCCTGCTCCATCCCAACAGTCAGAGAAAGACAGAACGAGAGAGAACGACAGAGACAGGCAGAGAAGGAGTGAGAGAGCAAGAGAGAGAGAGAGAGGGAGAGAGAGAGAGCGAGATAGAAGGGGGGAAGAGATAATGAAAGAGAAAAAGATAGGGTGGAGAGAATGAGAGGGTGCGAGAAAGAATTGTGAGCTCAGCCGAGAAAGAAAGAAAGAGAGAGAGAGAGATTAAGCGAGTGAGAGAGAGAAAGAGACAGAGACAGAGCAGAGTCATTACGCATCACTCCCACATCCAGATAACTCAGAAGGAGGAGAGAAAAATGGAAAAAGGAAGAAGGGAGGAGAATGCTACTATACCACTACATCTATACACACCATTATATGCTCACCCCAGATCCCTCAACACAAGTAGAGAGAGGGAAGAGGAGGAGGGCTCCATTACACAGCAGTTGGATGAGAGGGGATGAGGGGATGAGAGGGGTAGGAGAGGGGATGAGAGGGGTAGGAGGGGAATGAGAGGGTATAAGAGGGGGTAGGAGAGGAGATGAGAGAGGAAGGGGGATGAGAGGGGTAGGAGAGGGAATGAGAGGGTATAAGAGGGGGTAGGAGAGGAGATGAGAGAGGAAGGGGGATGAGAGGGGTAGGAGAGGGGATGAGAGAGGAAGGGGGATGAGAGGGGTAGGAGAGGCGATGAGAGAGGAAGGGGGATGAGAGGGGTAGGAGAGGGGATGAGAGAGGAAGGGGGATGAGAGGGGTAGGAGAGGGGATGAGAGAGGAAGGGGGATGAGAGGGGTAGGAGAGGCGATGAGAGAGGAAGGGGGATGAGAGGGGTAGGAGAGGGGATGAGAGGGGTAGGAGGGGGATGGTGGAAGGTGACATGTTAAAGAGAAGTTGAGTATATCAAGAGGAGGAGAGGAAAATAAACATGATAGGGAAGAGGAGGGAAGAGGAGGGGAGAGAGAGAGGGAGAGAGGGAGGAAGGGAGAGGAAAGAGGGGAGAGAGGGAGGAGGGGAGAGAGGGAGGAGGGGAGAGGGGAGAGTGGGAGGAGGAGGGGAGACAGGGAGAGGGGAGAGGAGGGGAGATTGGGAGGAAAAGAGAGAGAAGAGGAGGGGAGAGTGGGAGGAGGAGGGGAGATGGGAGAGGGGAGAGAGGGAGGAGGGAAGAGGGGAGAAGGGAGAGGGAAGAGGAGGGGAGAGTGGAAGGAGGAGGGGGGGAGAGTGGGAGGAGGAGGGGAGAGGGAAGAGGGAAGAGGAGGGGAGAGTGGGAGGAGGAGGGGAGAGAGGGAGGAGCATCTCTTTAATAAGATATTTATGCTACTTTACATCCTGAGGCCTTTGAATATCTTTGTATCTTTCCTTCCAATGAATGATACAGTATAGCAAAGAAATGCACAAAAACTATTTTTGTTCTGGAATATATGATTCTGGAATATTCAGTGTTGCAGTCCTCTATTCTCCAACCTAGATCTGTCCAATGTTGTAATCATTGTCAGAATGTTCCTTCAGAAAACATTCCAGGAAGAGTCAGTAAATGTTACCAAAGCTCCAGGGGAACCGTCTTTTGAACGTTGAATTATGACAAGAGGAGAATGTTCTCCACTGATGTTGTCAGAACGTTTTTGGATCGTCATGCTTGACGAGGATAAAAACATTCTGACAATATTTAGAAAACATCCTGGTAACATTTTCTATAAAGCTACCCTGTTATGTTCACAGTCAGTGTCATAATTCATTATAAAGGGTGTTATAAAGCATTATAACGAGTAGCGACCAGTGGAGGGAAGGGGGAGGGAAGGGAAGGGAGGGGGTCAGACGGCTGCAAAACTAGCCCATTGCACTGTCTGGGTGGGCATATTACAGGGCATGAGGTGGACTGGAAACACACAATGGTACTCCATGAAGAGAACTAGAATTTCAAAAAACACTTTATAGGGTCAAGACCCTACACTTTAGTGCATCACATCAACATTCAGACCTCAGATCTCACGCTCATGTGTACCAGCCTGTAGCTCCAGATTGTATGAAAAACATGGTTAAAAGGATTTAAAAGACATCTCCAGATCCCCCTCATCAATAACAGAGCATAACGCCCCCTGAAGGCCCAATGTACTGATGAAAAGCCTAAAAGCCTAAAAGCCTAAAAGCCAAAATAAGGCAGTTTCTAACATTTTCTAAACATTGCAATACATTCACAGATTTCACAACACATCGTGTGCCCTCAGGCCCCTAATCCACTACTACCATATATCTACAGTACAAAATCAAATAAAATCTTATTAGTCACATGCGCCGAATACAACAGGTGTAGACCTTAAGTGAAATGCTTACTTTCGAGCCCGCAACCAACAATGCAGTATATATTTTTTTTTTATAAATACGAATAAGAAATAAAGTAACAAGTAATTAAAGAGCAGCAGTAAAATAACAATAGCAAGACTATACACAGGGGGGTACCGGTACAGAGTCAATGTGTGGGGGTACCGTTTAGTTGAGGTAATATGTACATGTAGGTAGAGTTATTAAAGTGACTATGCACAGATGATAACAACAGAGAGTAGCTGTGGTGTAAAAGAGGGAGGGGTGGGGCAATGTAAATAGGGTGGGTAGCCATTTGATTGGATGTTCAGGAGTCTTATGGCTTGGGGGCAGAAGCTGTTTAGAACCTAGACTTGGCGGTCCGGTACCGCTTGCAGTGCGGTAGTAGAAAGAACAGTCAATGACAAGGGTGGCTGGAGTCTTTGACAATTTTTAGGGCCTTCCTCTGACACTGCCTGGTATAGAGGACCTGGATGGCAGGAAGCTTGGCCCCAGTGATGTACTGGGCCGTACGCACTACCCTCTGAGTGCCTTGCAGTCGGAGGCCAAGGAATTGCCATACCAGGCAGTGACGAAACCAGTCAGGATGCTCTCGATGGTGCAGCTGTAGAACCTTTTGAGGATCTGAGGACCCATGCCAAATCTTTTCAGTTTCTCGGGGGGGAATAGGTTTCTTGTGCCCTCTTCATGACTGTCTTGGTGTGCTTGGACCATGTTAGTTTGTTGGTGATGTGGACACCAAGGAAATAGAAGCTCTCAACTTGCTTCACTACACTTGCCAGTTGGACAGTGCATGCTCGCCGTACAAGTCCTGGTAATCCGTTTCATGCCTGCGGCCTTGCGAATGTTGACCTGTTTAAAGGTCTTACTCACATTGGCTGCGGAGGGCGTGATCACACAGTCTTCCAGAACAGCTGGTGCTCTCATGTATGTTTCAGTGTTATTTGCCTCAAAGCGAGCATAGAAGTAGTTTAGCTCATCTGGTATGCTCGTGTCACTGGGCAGCTCTCGGCTGTGCTTCCTTTTGAAGTCTGTAATGGTTTGCAAGTCCTTCCACATCCAACGAGCATCAGAGCCAGTGTAGTACGATTCGATCTTAGTCCTCTATAGATGCTTTGCCTGTTTGATGGTTCGTCGGAGGGCATAGCAGGGTTTCTTATAAGCTTCCGGGTTAGGGTACTGCTCCTTGAAAGCAGCGGCTCTAGCCTTTAGCTCAGTGCGGCTGTTGCCTGTAATACATGGCTTCAGGTTGGAGTATGTACGTATGGTCACTGTGGGGCCGATGTCATCGATACACTTATTGATGAAGCCAATGACTGATGTGGTGTACTCCTCAATGCCATTGGAGGAATCCCGGAACATATTACAGTCTGTGCTAGCGAAACAGTCCTGTAGCTTAGCATCTGCTTCATCTGACCACTTTTTAATTGATCGAGTCACTGGTGCTTCCTGCTTTTATTTTTGCTTGTAAGCAGGAATCAGGAGGATCGAATTATGGTCAGATTTCCAAATGGCGTGAGAGCTTTGTGGTCAGATTTCAGATTTCTTTGTGGTCAGATTTCAGATTTCAGCTTTTATGGTCAGATTTCCAAATGGTGTGAGAGCTTTGTTTGCATCTCTGTGTGTGGAGTAAAGGTGGTCCAGAGTTGTTTTTTCCCTCTGGTTGCACATTTAACATGCTGATGTAAATTTGGTAAGATAGATTTAAGTTTCCCTGCATTAAAGTTGCCTGCTACGTTTTTTGTATTTTTATTTTACCTTTATTTAACTCGGCAAGTTAGATAAGAATTGTTTATTTTATTTTCAATGATGGCCTAGTAACAATGGGTTAACTGCCTTGTTCAGGGGCAGAACAACAGATGTTTACCTTGTCAGCCCAGGGATTCAATCTTGCAACCTTTCGGTTAGTTTTCCAACGCTCTAACCACTAGGCTACCTGCCACCCTGTACTTGGAGCGCCACCTTTGGGTGAGAATTTTCCTGTTTGCTTATGTCGGAATACAGCTCATTCAGTGCGGTCTTAGTGCCAGCATCAGTCTGTGGTGGTATGTAATGAAAAATGCAGATGAAAACTCTCTTAAGTAGATTGTGTGGTCTACGGGGTATCATGATATACTCTACCTCAGGCGAGCAAAACCTTGAGACTTCCTTAGATATTGTGCACCAGCTGTTGTTGACAAAAATACATAGTCCGCCGCCCCTTGTCTTACCAGACGCAGCTGTTCTATCCTGCTGATACAGCGTATAACCAGCCAGCTGTATGTTGATAATGTTGTCGTTCAACCACGACTCCCTGAAGCATAAGATATTACAGTTTTGAATGTCACGTTGGTAGTTTAATCTTCCGCGTAGGTCTTCGATTTTATTTTCCAAAGATTGCATGTTTGCTAGCAGAATGGAAGGAAGTGAGGGTTTATTCGTTCGCCTATGAATTTTCAGAAGGCAGCCCGCCCTCCGGCCCATTTTTTCTCCGCCTTCTCTTCATGCAAATGACGGGGATCTGGGCCTGTTCCCGGGAACGCAGTATATCATTCACGTCGGGCTCGTCGGACTCGTTAAAGGAAAAAAAGGATTCTGCCAGTCTGTGGTGAGTAATCGCATTTCTGTTCTTTTCGGTCATAAGAGACAGTAGCTGCAACATTATGTACAAAATAAGTAAAAAAAATGACTTACAAACAACGCAAAGAAATGAACAAAAAAACACAATTGGTTTGGAACACATAAAACTTCAGCCTTGTTCTCCTGAGCCGTCTTTCTAGTCCGTCACCCCTTGTCTTACCAGACGCCGCTGTTCTATCCACAATTAATGTGTATGTGTGTCAGTAGTGCGTAGTTCATGTGTATGTGTGTGTATAGTATGTATGTTATCGTGTGTGTGTGTGTGTGTGTGTGTGTGTGTGTGTGTGTGTGTGTGTGTGTGTGTGTGTGTGTGTGTGTGTGTGTGTGTGTGTGTGTGTGTGTGTGTGTGTATGTGTGTGTGTGTATGCGTGTGTCTGTGCCTGTTTTTGTGTTGCTTCACAGTCCCCGTGAACTAGAGTTCCATGTAGTCATGGCTCTATGTAGTACTGTGCTCCTCCCACAGTCTGTCTGGACTTAGGGACTGTGAAGAGACCTCTGGTGGCCTGTCTTGTGGTGTACGAATGGGTGTCTGAGCTGTGTGCTAGTCATGTAAACAGACAGCTAGGTGCATTCAGCATGTCAATACCTCTCACAAATACAAGTAATGATGAAGTCAATCTCTCCTCTACTTTGAGCCAGGAGAGATTGACATGCATGTTATTTATGTTTGCTCTCTGTGTACTTCCAATGTCCACATAATTTATTACAGGATTCAGTTGAGCTTTAGGGTTTAGTGAATGATCTGTCCCAAATACAGTGCTTTCAGTTTTTTAAATATTTAGGACTAACTTAATCCTTGAAACTATCTGCAGCTCTTTGTTAAATGTTGCAGTCATTTCATTCGCTGTAGTAGCTGACGTGTATGGTGTTGAGTCATCCGCATACATAGACACACTGGCTTTGCTCTAGACAGCTGCCCTGGGGTATTCCTGATTCTACCTGGATTATGTTGGAGAGCCTCCATTAAAGAACATCCTCTGTGTTCTGTTAGACAGGTAACTCTTCATCCACAACATAGCAGGGGGTGTAAAGCCATAACACATATGTTTTTCCAGCAGCAGACTATGATCGATAATGTCAAAAGCTGCACTGAAGTCTAACAAAACAGCCACCACAATCTTTTTATCGTCAAATTTTCTCAGCCAATCATCACTGATTTGTGTAAGTGCTGTGCTTGTTGAATGTCTTTCCCTATAAGTGCGCTGAAAGTCTGTTGTTAATTTGCTTACTGTAAAATATCATTGCAGCTGGTCAAACACAATTTTTTTCCAAAACTTTACTAGGGATTGGTAACAGACTGATTGGTTGGTTATTTGAGCCAGTAAAGGGGGCTTTACTGTTCTTAGGTAGAGGAATGACTTTTGCTTCCCTCCATGCCTGAGGGCACACGCTTTCTAGTAGGCTTAAATTGAAAATCATTTTTTCACCTCTTCCAGACTCCCTTTACAGAATTCGAAATTAGGATTATTGTATTTCATAATTTGGTCAGATATACTTGGATGTGTACAGTAGTGTCAGCATTTGTTGCTGGCATGTCATGCCTAAATGTGCTAAACTTGCCAATGAAACAATCATTAAAGTAGTTGGCGATAACAGTCAGTTTTGTAATGAATGAGCCATCTGATTCAATGAATGATGGAGCTGAGTTTGCCTTTTTCTCCCAAACGTCATTGAAGGTGCTCCAAAGCTTTTTACTGTCATTCTTTATGTCAATTAACTTTGTTTCATAGTGTGGTTTCTTCTTCTTTTATTCGGGTTAGACACATGATTTCTCCATTTGCAGTACGTTTGCCAATCGGTTGTGCAGCCAAACTTATTTGCCATTCCTTTTTCCTCATTCCTCTCAACCATACAATTTTTCAATTCCTCATTAATCCATGGGGATTTAACAGTTTTTACAGTAATTTTCTTAATGGGTGCGTGGTTATTAGTAACTGGGATAAGCAATTTCATAAATGTGTCAAGTGCAATGTCTGATTTCTCCTCATTACACACCACAGACCAGCAAATATTCTTTACATCAACAACATAGGAATCACTACAAAACTTATTATATGACCTCTTTTACACTATATTAGGCCCAGCCTTTGGAACTTTGGTTTTCCTAGATATGGCTACTATATTGTGATCACTACATCCTATGGATCTAGATACTGCTTTCAAGCACATTTCTGCAGCATTAGTAAAGATGTGACCAATACATGTTGATGATTTCATTCCTGTGCTGTTTGTAACTACCCTGGTAGGTTGACTGATAACCTGAACCAGGTTGCAGGCACTGGTTACAGTTTGAAGTTTTTTCATGAGTGGGCAGCTTGATAAAAGCCAGTCAATATTTAAATCACCCAGAAAAATATACCTCTCTGTGGATATCACATACATTATCAAGCATTTCACACATATTATCCAGATACTAACTGTTAACACTTGGTGGTCTGTAGCAGCTTCCCACAAGAATCGTTTTTAGGTAAGACAGATGAACCTGTAGCCATATTACTTCAACAGTATTTAACAAGAGATCATATAGGGCAGTTAGAGGGACATACATTAGGTTACTTACATTGCTTCTACCAATTCCCCTGGTATAATGTACCTTAAGGACAAGGAAATCCTCCCACTCCCACGCTTTACAGGATGGTGTGGGCCTCGAACAGATGGAGTAGCCCCGCTGGATCCAGATCAGGGATGAAATCGTAGGGGGAGGAGTAGGAATAGGCACAGAGGCCGCAGACACTGTACCCCCAATGACAAAGTTGCAGGAAGATCAGGGTCTAGGACGGCCAAACTATCTGAACAGTAGTCCTGAAGACACATCTCAATACCAAAGTCTTACGACCCAACAACTGAACCCTGAAAAAAGTCCCGTAAGTCAGTTGGTGACAGTGGAGGCTGCTGAGGTGAGGACTGCTCATAATAATGGCTGGAACAGAGCGAATGGAATGGCATCAAACACATGGAAACCATATGTTTGATGTATTTGATACCATCCCACCTATTCCATTCCAGCCATTATCATGAGCCCGTCCTCCCAATTAAGCTCCCGCCAATCTCCTGTGGTTGGTTATGAGACTAACTAATACCGTACAACCCAACATACACCACTCTAATCTGTACCACCCAACATACACCAGTCTAATACCGTACAACCCAACATACACCACTCTAATCTGTACCACCCAACATACACCAGTCAAATACTGTACCACCCAACATACACCCGTCTAATCTGTACCACCCAACATACACCAGTCTAATACTGTACCACCCAGCATACACCAGTCTAATACTGTACCACCCAACATACACCAGTCTAATACCGTACCACCCAACATACACCAGTCTAATACCGTACCACCCAGCATACACCAGTCTAATACTGTACCACCCATTATACACCAGTCTAATACACTACCACCAAACATACACCAGTCTAATACCGTACCACCCAGCATACACCAGTCTAATACCGTATCACCCAACATACACCAGTCTAATACCGTACCACCCATTATACACCAGTCTAATACCCTACCACCCAGCATACACCAGTCTAATACTGCACCACCCAGCATACTCCAGTTTCAGTGCTTACCAACGACCAATTAGAGTAAACAAAATAATCACTCAATGCAATAATTATTTTTTGAAACATTGTGATAAAGAAACCAAAATGTTAAAAAAACTAAAACGCTATTGGAACCTCAAACTAGATGCTGATATCTCCCTACTGTCAGAGATATGAAGCAGAGACAGATCCTACCAAGTACAGGCTCAGCGACCACCAATTGGCAATAGAGAAAGGAGTACACAAAAAGATATAGCTTACCAAAGAGGTGTGTGGCCACTGTATGACATGGGAGGTAGAGACAGAGATACACTTCCTCGTTCACTGTGAAAAAGTCGCAAAGACCAGAGAACACTATTTTGAGAAATAAAACTCAATGATACCACATTTGAAAGATTTGTAAAATGATCACAAATGAAGAAAACTGTTAGGAGAGGGACAAACAGCAAATCTTGCTGCTAACTATATTTCATCACGTCATAGCCTGAGGTGCAGTGAGTGACGACAAGATAAATGTGTTTCATTATGTCATAGCTTGAGGGACAGTGAGTGACGACAAGATAAATGTGTTTCATCATGTCATAGCTTGAGGGACAGTGACTGACGACAAGATAAATGTGTTTCATCATGTCATAGCCTGAGGGACAGTGACTGACGACAAGATAAATGTGTTTCATCATGTCATAGCGTGAGGGACAGTGAGTGACCATAAGATAAATATGTTTCATCATGTCATAGCGTGAGGGACAGTGATTGACCATAAGATAAATGTGTTTCATCATGACATAGCGTGAGGGACAGTGACTGACTACAAGATAAATGTGTTTCATCATGTCATAGCGTGAGGGACAGTGAGTGACCATAAGATAAATATGTTTCATCATGACATAGTTACGTTACTTCTTAAAATTGTATTTAGTTATTTTTTAACACACAAACACTTCATTACCTACGCATAATAGTGATACATAATAGTGATACATAATAGTGATGCATAATAGTGTGACGTCCTGACCAGTAAAAGAGGTTATTTGTTATTGTAGTTTGGTCAGGACGTGGCAGGGGTGTGTTTGTTTTGTGTTGTCGGGGTTTTTGGGTTGTGTTCTGTTTTGTATTTCTATGTTCTATTTTCTAGTTTTTCTATTTCTATGTCTAGTTTATTGTTTTGACCTTCAATTGGAGGCAGCTGTTCCTCGTTGCCTCTAATTGAAGGTCATATTTAGTAGGGGTGTTTTTCATGGGGTTTTTGTGGGTAGTTGTTCATTGTAAAGCCTAGTAGCCTTACAGGACTGTTTCGTCATTGTTTTTGTATACGTGTTTATTTTTGTTTTCCTTCTTCAATAAAAAAGAAGATGAGTATACATATTCCCACTGCGTTTTGGTCCAATTCCTACGACACCCGTGACAGAACTACCCACCACCAACGGACCAAGCAGCGGAGGAAGGAGCAGCAGCAGAGTAATGAGGAGTTTTGGACTTGGGAGCAGATACTAGCGGGAGAAGGACCATGGAGGAAGGCTGGAGAGGACAGAGAACGATATGTTGGGACACGGCTAGCAAGAAAGCCTGAGAGGCACCCACAATAAAAAAAAAATTTGGGGGGGGCACATGGGTAGTTTGGCTGGGCCAAGGGTGAGCCCTAAGCCAACTCCCCGTGCTTATTATGGGGAGCGTGTGGAGTGGAGAGCACCGGTTTATGCGGAAGTGTGCACGATCTCGCCCATGCGCACGCATAGTCCGGTGCGAGCGATCCCAGCCCCTTGCAAGTGCCGTGCTAGAGTGGGCATCCAGCCTGGAAGCAGGATGCCTACGCAGCACATCTGGCCACCAGTGCGCCTCCTAGGCCCAGGCTACCCTACGCCTGCTCTACGCACGGCAGCCATCAGGCCTCTGCACAGCCCAGTTCACCCTGTGCCAGCACTCCGCTCGTGCAGGGCTACTATTACCATCCAGCCAGGACGGGTTGTGCAGGAGGTGCGCTCCAGACCTCCAGTGCCTACTCATGGCCCGGTGTATCCAGTTCCTGCTCCTCCCACTAGCCCTGAGGTGCGTGTCTCTAGTCTGGTGCCTCCAAAGCCAGAACCACGCACCAGGCCTCCAGTGCGTCAGCCCAGTCTAGTACGTCCTGTTCCCGCTCCTCGCACTAGCCTTGGGGTGCGTGTCTCCAGTCTGGTACCTCCAGTACCAGCCCCACGCACCAGGCCTCCAGTGCGTCAGCCCAGTCCAGCTTGTCCTGCTCCTGCTCCTCGCACTAGCCCTGTGGTGCGTGTCCCTAGTCTGGCGCCTCCTAAGCCAGCCCCATGCTTCAGGCCTTCAGTGCGCAGTCCCCGTCCAGAGCTTCCGGCAACAGTGCCCTGTCCAGAGTGTCCGGCAACAGTGCCCCGTCCAGAGTGTCCGGCAACAGTGCCCCGACAGAGACGGCCTACAGTCCGGAACCGACAGAGACAGCCTACAATCCAGAACCAACAGAGTCACCCTCCAGTCCGGAGCTCCCAGAGTCGCCCTCCAGTCCGAGGTCTCCAGCGATGCGCATCAGCCTGAGGTCTCCAGCGACGCGCATCAATCCGAGGTCTCCAGCGATGCACCATAGCCCAGAGACTTCGGGATGGGTAAAATATAATAAGCAGTTAGCGGGGGTGGAAAGGTTAGGTTGGGGAATAAGGCCGGAGCCTGAGCCAACTCCGTAGTAGGAGGTTGGGGAGGGGGGGTGTAGCACAAGTACCGTCGGTGACAGTGGCCACCCTCCCTTCCCTCCCTTTAGCTAGGTTTATTTTTTTTGGGGGGTTTATTTTCGTTTGACCACTGACCCATTACGGATGCAGGCAATGAGGCAGTGATTGCTGAGATCTTGGTTGAAAACAGCAGAGGTGTATTTAGAGGGCAAGTTGGTTAGGATGATATCTATGAGGGTACCCGTGTTTACGGCTTTGGGGTGGTACCTGGTAGGTTCATTGATAATTTGTGTGAGATTATGGGCATCAAGCTTAGATTGTAGGATGGCTGGGGTGTTAAGCATGTCCCAGTTTAGGTCACCTAGCAGCACGAGCTCTGAAGATAGATGGGGGCAATCAGTTCACATATGGTGTCCAGAGCACAGCTGGGGGCAGAGGGTGGTCTATAGCAGGCGGCAACAGTGAGAGACTTGTTTTAGAGAGATGGATTTTTAAAAGTAGAAGTTCAAATTGTTTGGGTACAGACCTGGATAGTAAGACAGATCTCTGCAGGCTATCTCTGCAGTAGATTGCAACACCGCCCCCTTTGGACGTTCTATCTTGTCTGAAAATGTTGTAGTTAGGGATGAAGATTTCAGAGTTTTTGGTAGACTTCCTAAGCCAGGATTCAGACATGGCTAGGACATCCGGGTTGGCAGAGTGTGCCAAAGCAGTGAATAAAATAAACTTAGGGAGAAGGCTTCTAATGTTAACATGCATGAAACCAAGGCTATTACGGTTACAGAAGTCATCAAAAGAGAGCGCCTGGGGAATAGGAGTGGAGCTAGGCACTGCAGGGCCTGGATTCACCTCTACATCACCAGAAGAACAGAGGGGGAGTAGGATAAGGGTACTGCTAAAAGCTATGAGAATTGGTCGTCTATGACGTCCAAAATAGAGAGTAAAAGGAGCAGGTTTCTGGGGGCGATAAAATAGCTTCAAGGTATAATGTACAGACAAAGGTATGGTAGGATGTGAATACAGTGGAGGTAAACCTAGGCATTTAGTGATGATGAGAGAGATATTGTCTCTAGAAACATCATTGAAAACAGAAGATGTCATAGCATGTGTGGGTGGTGGAACTGAAAGGTTGGATAAGGTATAATGAGCAGGGCTAGAGGCTCTACAGTGAAATAAGCCAATAAACACTAACCAGAACAGCAATGGACAAGGCATATTGACATTAAGGAGAGGCATGTTTAGCCGAGTGATCATAAGGGTCCCGTGAGATTCAGACAGCTAGCCGGGCCATAGGTAGCAGCTAGCTGGTAGAAGATGGAGGGAGGTCTGTTTTTAGTTTCCGTCTGTATATTAGTGGGGTTCCGTGTGGTAGGGGGGACCAGTTCAATTGGCAAAATAGTTATAGTTATAGTGGCCCAAGAAAATTGTCCGATAGACCTATTCAGATAGCAGCCGATAAGACAGCTAACGATTAGCGGGCCGCTGATGGGCGTTCAAGTTACGTCGCGACGGAGGGGCCAGTTGGATAACTCCCTCGGGCAGATAACGTTGGTAGTCCAGTCGTGAAGGCCCGATGGGGCTCCGCATCGGCAGTAAAACGGGCCCGGATAAGTGATTGTAGCCCAGGAGTGGTTTATGGATCTCTTCAGCTGGCTAGCTCCGGAATAATTGATGTTAGCTTCGGGACCGACGTTAGCCAATAGTCACTCGGGTAGCAGCTATCTAGCTGCAAGATCCAGGTGTAAATGTCCAGAGCTTGCGGTAGAAATCCGGGGATATGGAGAGAAAATAGGTCCGGTATGCTCTGGTCTGAGTCGCGCTGTACAAAACTGGTGATAGCTTTTTGAGCTAAGGGATAGCTGATGACTGCCAACCGTGGCTAGCTGAACTCCAACGTTAGCCAGTGAACTGGCCAACCTCTGGGTAACCGCTGGCTAGCTTCTGTTGTGGATTTCAGATTTGAGGTAAATAATACTTATTTTTTTTAATTGGTGAGGTGGGTTGCAGGAGTGTGTTTTGAGGTTGAGTTTTTAGAAAAAAATATATAAAAAGATATGCGAAGAAAAGATGTAAATATATATATATACACATGGGACACGACAAGACGAAAGGACAAAGACGTCTGACTGCTACGCCATCTTGGATCAGATGATGCATAATAGTGATACATAATAGTGATACATAATAGTGATGCATAATAGTGATACTCAGTCCGCGGTGGTGGGTTTGGGTGTGGGAGCTGACATTAAATGTAGTTGATAAAGTAAGAGAGAGGGGAGAGTTGGGTAGAGAAAAGGAGAGAGAGTTGGGTAGAGAAAAGGAGAGAAAGGAGAGTTGGGAAGAGAAAAGGAGAGAGAGAGTGGGGTAGAGAAAATGAGAGAGAGGAGAGTTTGGTAGAGAAAATGAGAGAGAGGGGAGTTGGGTAGAGAAAAGGAGAGAGAGAGAGTTGGGTAGAGAAAATGAGAGAGGAGAGTTTGGTAGAGAAAAGGAGAGAGAGGAGAGTTTGGTAGAGAAAAGGAGAGAGGGAAGAGAAAGAGAGAGAGAGGGAGTTGGGTAGAGAAAATGAGAGAGAGGGAGTTGGGTAGAGAAAAGGAGAGAGAGAGGAGTGTTGGGTAGAGAAAAGGAGAGAGAGAGGAGTGTTGGGTAGAGAAAAGGAGAGAGAGGGGAGAGTTGGGTAGAGAAAGGGAGAGAGAGGGGAGAGTTGGGTAGAGAAAGGGAGAGACAGGGGAGAGTTGGGTAGAGAAAATAAGAGAGAGGGGAGAGTTGGATAGAGAAAAGGAGAGAGAGAGAGAGAGAGAGAGAGAGAGAGAGTTGGGTAGAGAAAATGAAAGAGAGGGGAGAGTTGGGTAGAGAAAAGGAGACGACGACGACATGGGCTTAGTGTTTTCTTTTTACGCTAATTTGCATCCTGACAGAATGTTGCACCTGTTTCACACATTCCACCTGTATCGGCAACATTCTAGACTCCTAGCTGCTGCTGTAAGTGATTAGTATAATTAGACCGTCCTACTGCAGGTAATGTAGAGATGTGATCAAAGACAATATGGAGACTTTCTCTCTGTCCAGAATATCTCCTGACCTGTGACCTCATTTTACTGTAGCCATGGCAACACGCTGTGTTATCAGGTAACTAAAGTTAATTGGTGGATTATCATGCAGTGGAAGTGCTTACAGAACAGACTTGAACTGTTATGTTATGTTAGATATTTAGCTAGCTTTTACCAGGTATTATAAAAGAGAAATGTAGCAATTTAGGTGATAATCCAATTAGTGTATATGTTGAACAATATATTCCTAATAATGTAAACATCTGTCGGATTATACAGATGTATTTTATGTATTTGCATTGTTCTCAGAAAACAATGACTGTTTGCCTTGTGCTTATTTACTGGCTAGGGCTGCAGAGTGAGAGAGTGGTATTATATCCTGGCTAGGGCTGCAGAGTGAGAGAGTGGTATTATATCCTGGCTAGGGCTGCAGAGTGAGAGAGTGGTATTATATCCTGGCTAGGGCTGCAGAGTGAGAGAGTGGTATTATATCCTGGCTAGGGCTGCAGAGTGAGAGAGTGTTATTATATCCTGGCTAGGGCTGCAGAGTGAGAGAGTGGTATTATATCCTGGCTAGGGCTGCAGAGTGAGAGAGTGGTATTATATCCTGGCTAGGGCTGCAGAGTGAGAGAGTGGTATTATATCCTGGCTAGGGCTGCAGAGTGAGAGAGTGGTATTATATCCTGGCTAGGGCTGCAGAGTGAGAGAGTGGTATTATATCCTGGCTAGGGCTGCAGAGTGAGAGAGTGGTATTATATCCTGGCTAGGGCTGCAGAGTGAGAGAGTGGTATTATATCCTGGCTAGGGCTGCAGAGTGAGAGAGTGGTATTATATCCTGGCTAGGGCTGCAGAGTGAGAGAGTGGTATTATATCCTGGCTAGGGCTGCAGAGTGAGAGAGTGGTATTATATCCTGGCTAGGGCTACAGAGTGAGAGAGTGGTATTTTATCCTGGCTAGGGCTGCAGAGTGAGAGAGTGGTATTATATCCTGGCTAGGGCTGCAGAGTGAGAGAGTGGTATTATATCCTGGCTAGGGCTACAGAGTGAGAGAGTGGTATTTTATCCTGGCTAGGGCTGCAGAGTGAGAGAGTGGTATTATATCCTGGCTAGGGCTGCAGAGTGAGAGAGTGGTATTATATCCTGGCTAGGGCTGCAGAGTGAGAGAGTGGTATTATATCCTGGCTAGGGCTGCAGAGTGAGAGAGTGGTATTATATCCTGGCTAGGGCTACAGAGTGAGAGAGTGGTATTTTATCCTGGCTAGGGCTGCAGAGTGAGAGAGTGGTATTATATCCTGGCTAGGGCTGCAGAGTGAGAGAGTGGTATTATATCCTGGCTAGGGCTGCAGAGTGAGAGAGTGGTATTATATCCTGGCTAGGGCTGCAGAGTGAGAGAGTGGTATTCTATCCTGGCTAGGGCTGCAGAGTGAGAGAGTGGTATTATATCCTGGCTAGGGCTGCAGAGTGAGAGAGTGGTATTATATCCTGGCTAGGGCTGCAGAGTGAGAGAGTGGTATTATATCCTGGCTAGGGCTGCAGAGTGAGAGAGTGGTATTATATCCTGGCTAGGGCTGCAGAGTGAGAGAGTGGTATTATATCCTGGCTAGGGCTGCAGAGTGAGAGAGTGGTATTATATCCTGGCTAGGGCTGCAGAGTGAGAAAGTGGTATTTTGTCCTGGCTAGGGTTGCAGAGTGAGAAAGTGGTATTTTGTCCTGGCTAGGGTTGCAGAGTGAGAAAGTGGTATTTTTTCCTGGCTAGGGCTGCAGAGTGAGAGAGTGGTATTTTTTCCTGGCTAGGGCTGCAGAGTGAGAGAGTGGTATTATATCCTGGCTAGGGCTGCAGAGTGAGAGAGTGGTATTATATCCTGGCTAGGGCTGCAGAGTGAGAGAGTGGTATTATATCCTGGCTAGGGCTGCAGAGTGAGAGAGTGGTATTATATCCTGGCTAGGGCTGCAGAGTGAGAGAGTGGTATTATATCCTGGCTAGGGCTACAGAGTGAGAGAGTGGTATTATATCCTGGCTAGGGCTGCAGAGTGAGAGAGTGGTATTATATCCTGGCTAGGGCTGCAGAGTGAGAAAGTGGTATTATATCCTGGCTAGGGCTGCAGAGTGAGAGAGTGGTATTATATCCTGGCTAGGGCTGCAGAGTGAGAGAGTGGTATTATATCCTGGCTAGGGCTGCAGAATGAGAGAGTGGTATTATATCCTGGCTAGGGCTGCAGAGTGAGAGAGTGGTATTATATCCTGGCTAGGGCTGCAGAGTGAGAGAGTGGTATTATATCCTGGCTAGGGCTGCAGAGTGAGAGAGTGGTATTATATCCTGGCTAGGGCTGCAGAGTGAGAGAGTGGTATTATATCCTGGCTAGGGCTGCAGAGTGAGAGAGTGGTATTATATCCTGGCTAGGGCTGCAGAGTGAGAGAGTGGTATTATATCCTGGCTAGGGCTACAGAGTGAGAGAGTGGTATTTTATCCTGGCTAGGGCTGCAGAGTGAGAGAGTGGTATTATATCCTGGCTAGGGCTGCAGAGTGAGAGAGTGGTATTATATCCTGGCTAGGGCTGCAGAGTGAGAGAGTGGTATTATATCCTGGCTAGGGCTACAGAGTGAGAGAGTGGTATTTTATCCTGGCTAGGGCTGCAGAGTGAGAGAGTGGTATTATATCCTGGCTAGGGCTGCAGAGTGAGAGAGTGGTGTTATATCCTGGCTAGGGCTGCAGAGTGAGAGAGTGGTATTATATCCTGGCTAGGGCTGCAGAGTGAGAGAGTGGTATTATATCCTGGCTAGGGCTGCAGAGTGAGAGAGTGGTATTATATCCTGGCTAGGGCTGCAGAGTGAGAGAGTGGTATTATATCCTGGCTAGGGCTGCAGAGTGAGAGAGTGGTATTATATCCTGGCTAGGGTTGCAGAGTGAGAGAGTGGTATTATATCCTGGCTAGGGCTGCAGAGTGAGAGAGTGGTATTATATCCTGGCTAGGGCTGCAGAGTGAGAGAGTGGTATTATATCCTGGCTAGGGCTGCAGAGTGAGAGAGTGGTATTATATCCTGGCTAGGGCTGCAGAGTGAGAGAGTGGTATTATATCCTGGCTAGGGCTGCAGAGTGAGAGAGTGGTATTATATCCTGGCTAGGGCTGCAGAGTGAGAGAGTGGTATTATATCCTGGCTAGGGCTGCAGAGTGAGAGAGTGGTATTATATACTGGCTAGGGCTGCAGAGTGAGAGAGTGATATTATATCCTGGCTAGGGCTACAGAGTGAGAGAGTGGTATTTTATCCTGGCTAGGGCTGCAGAGTGAGAGAGTGGTATTATATCCTGGCTAGGGCTGCAGAGTGAGAGAGTGGTATTATATCCTGGCTAGGGCTACAGAGTGAGAGAGTGGTATTTTATCCTGGCTAGGGCTGCAGAGTGAGAGAGTGGTATTATATCCTGGCTAGGGTTGCAGAGTGAGAGAGTGGTATTATATCCTGGCTAGGGCTGCAGAGTGAGAGAGTGGTATTATATCCTGGCTAGGGCTGCAGAGTGAGAGAGTGGTATTATATCCTGGCTAGGGCTGCAGAGTGAGAGAGTGGTATTTTATCCTGGCTAGGGCTGCAGAGTGAGAGAGTGGTATTATATCCTGGCTAGGGCTGCAGAGTGAGAGAGTGGTATTATATCCTGGCTAGGGCTGCAGAGTGAGAGAGTGGTATTATATCCTGGCTAGGGCTGCAGAGTGAGAGAGTGGTATTATATCCTGGCTAGGGCTGCAGAGTGAGAGAGTGGTATTCTATCCTGGCTAGGGCTGCAGAGTGAGAGAGTGGTATTATATCCTGACTAGGGCTGCAGAGTGAGAGAGTGGTATTATATCCTGGCTAGGGCTGCAGAGTGAGAGAGTGGTATTATATCCTGGCTAGGGCTGCAGAGTGAGAGAGTGGTATTATATCCTGGCTAGGGCTGCAGAGTGAGAGAGTGGTATTATATCCTGGCTAGGGCTGCAGAGTGAGAAAGTGGTATTTTGTCCTGGCTAGGGTTGCAGAGTGAGAAAGTGGTATTTTGTCCTGGCTAGGGTTGCAGAGTGAGAAAGTGGTATTTTTTCCTGGCTAGGGCTGCAGAGTGAGAGAGTGGTATTTTTTCCTGGCTAGGGCTGCAGAGTGAGAGAGTGGTATTATATCCTGGCTAGGGCTGCAGAGTGAGAGAGTGGTATTATATCCTGGCTAGGGCTGCAGAGTGAGAGAGTGGTATTATATCCTGGCTAGGGCTGCAGAGTGAGAGAGTGGTATTATATCCTGGCTAGGGCTGCAGAGTGAGAGAGTGGTATTATATCCTGGCTAGGGCTACAGAGTGAGAGAGTGGTATTATATACTGGCTAGGGCTGCAGAGTGAGAGAGTGGTATTATATCCTGGCTAGGGGTGCAGAGTGAGAAAGTGGTATTTTGTCCTGGCTAGGGTTGCAGAGTGAGAAAGTGGTATTTTTTCCTGGCTAGGGCTGCAGAGTGAGAGAGTGGTATTTTTTCCTGGCTAGGGCTGCAGAGTGAGAGAGTGGTATTATATCCTGGCTAGGGCTGCAGAGTGAGAGAGTGGTATTATATCCTGGCTAGGGCTGCAGAGTGAGAGAGTGGTATTATATCCTGGCTAGGGCTACAGAGTGAGAGAGTGGTATTATATCCTGGCTAGGGCTGCAGAGTGAGAGAGTGGTATTATATCCTGGCTAGGGCTGCAGAGTGAGAAAGTGGTATTTTGTCCTGGCTAGGGCTGCAGAGTGAGAGAGTGGTATTATTTCCTGGCTAGGGCTGCAGAGTGAGAGAGTGGTATTTTTTCCTGGCTAGGGTTGCAGAGTGAGGGAGTGGTATTTTTTCCTGGCTAGGGCTGCAGAGTGAGAGAGTGGTATTATATCCTGGCTAGGGCTGCAGAGTGAGAGAGTGGTATTATATCCTGGCTAGGGCTGCAGAGTGAGAGAGTGGTATTATATCCTGGCTAGGGCTGCAGAGTGAGAGAGTGGTATTATATCCTGGCTAGGGCTGCAGAGTGAGAGAGTGGTATTTTATCCTGGCTAGGGCTGCAGAGTGAGAGAGTGGTATTATATCCTGGCTAGGGCTGCAGAGTGAGAGAGTGGTATTATATCCTGGCTAGGGCTGCAGAGTGAGAGAGTGGTATTATATCCTGGCTAGGGCTGCAGAGTGAGAGAGTGGTATTATATCCTGGCTAGGGCTGCAGAGTGAGAGTGGTATTATATCCTGGCTAGGGCTGCAGAGTGAGAGAGTGGTATTATATCCTGGCTAGGGCTGCAGAGTGAGAGAGTGGTATTATATCCTGGCTAGGGCTGCAGAGTGAGAGAGTGGTATTATATCCTGGCTAGGGCTGCAGAGTGAGAGAGTGGTATTATATCCTGGCTAGGGCTGCAGAGTGAGAGAGTGGTATTATATCCTGGCTAGGGCTGCAGAGTGAGAGAGTGGTATTATATCCTGGCTAGGGCTACAGAGTGAGAGAGTGGTATTTTATCCTGGCTAGGGCTGCAGAGTGAGAGAGTGGTATTATATCCTGGCTAGGGCTGCAGAGTGAGAGAGTGGTATTATATCCTGGCTAGGGCTGCAGAGTGAGAGAGTGGTATTATATCCTGGCTAGGGCTACAGAGTGAGAGAGTGGTATTTTATCCTGGCTAGGGCTGCAGAGTGAGAGAGTGGTATTATATCCTGGCTAGGGCTGCAGAGTGAGAGAGTGGTATTATATCCTGGCTAGGGCTGCAGAGTGAGAGAGTGGTATTATATCCTGGCTAGGGCTGCAGAGTGAGAGAGTGGTATTATATCCTGGCTAGGGCTGCAGAGTGAGAGAGTGGTATTATATCCTGGCTAGGGCTGCAGAGTGAGAGAGTGGTATTATATCCTGGCTAGGGCTGCAGAGTGAGAGAGTGGTATTATATCCTGGCTAGGGCTGCAGAGTGAGAAAGTGGTATTTTGTCCTGGCTAGGGTTGCAGAGTGAGAAAGTGGTATTTTGTCCTGGCTAGGGTTGCAGAGTGAGAAAGTGGTATTTTTTCCTGGCTAGGGCTGCAGAGTGAGAGAGTGGTATTTTTTCCTGGCTAGGGCTGCAGAGTGAGAGAGTGGTATTATATCCTGGCTAGGGCTGCAGAGTGAGAGAGTGGTATTATATCCTGGCTAGGGCTGCAGAGTGAGAGAGTGGTATTATATCCTGGCTAGGGCTACAGAGTGAGAGAGTGGTATTATATCCTGGCTAGGGCTGCAGAGTGAGAGAGTGGTATTATATCCTGGCTAGGGCTGCAGAGTGAGAAAGTGGTATTTTTTCCTGGCTAGGGCTGCAGAGTGAGAGAGTGGTATTATATCCTGGCTAGGGCTGCAGAGTGAGAGAGTGGTATTTTTTCCTGGCTAGGGTTGCAGAGTGAGGGAGTGGTATTTTTTCCTGGCTAGGGCTGCAGAGTGAGAGAGTGGTATTATATCCTGGCTAGGGCTGCAGAGTGAGAGAGTGGTATTATATCCTGGCTAGGGCTGCAGAGTGAGAGAGTGGTATTATATCCTGGCTAGGGCTGCAGAGTGAGAGAGTGGTATTATATCCTGGCTAGGGCTACAGAGTGAGAGAGTGGTATTTTATCCTGGCTAGGGCTGCAGAGTGAGAGAGTGGTATTATATCCTGGCTAGGGCTGCAGAGTGAGAGAGTGGTATTATATCCTGGCTAGGGCTGCAGAGTGAGAGAGTGGTATTATATCCTGGCTAGGGCTGCAGAGTGAGAGAGTGGTATTATATCCTGGCTAGGGCTGCAGAGTGAGAGAGTGGTATTATATCCTGGCTAGGGCTGCAGAGTGAGAGAGTGGTGTTATATCCTGGCTAGGGCTGCAGAGTGAGAGAGTGGTATTATATCCTGGCTAGGGCTGCAGAGTGAGAAAGTGGTATTTTGTCCTGGCTAG
>NC_042959.1:12635750-12638250 GCF_901001165.1 Salmo trutta | reverse complement strand
CAGGAGAAACATCCTGTATCTGATGACTCAGGCAGGGCTTTGCTTGTACTTTGCATTCTTTCTCCTCCACATCTCCTTTTACCACTGAGTCTACACCTTTAAAATGAACATAACCTTTTACCACTGAGTCTACACCTTTAAAATGAACATAACCTTTTACCACTGAGTCTACACCTTTAAAATTAACATAACCTTTTACCACTGAGTCTACACCTTTAAAATGAACATAACCTTTTACCACTGAGTCTACACCTTTAAAATTAACATAACCTTTTACCACTGAGTCTACACCTTTAAAATGAACATAACCTTTTACCACTGAGTCTACACCTTTAAAATGAACATAACCTTTTACCACTGAGTCTACACCTTTAAAATGAACATAACCTTTTACCACTGAGTCTACACCTTTAAAATGAACATAACCTTTTACCACTGAGTCTACACCTTTAAAATGAACATAACCTTTTACCACTGAGTCTACACCTTTAAAATGAACATAACCTTTTACCACTGAGTCTACACCTTTATTAAAATGAACATAACCTTTTACCACTGAGTCTACACCTTTAAAATAAACATAACCTTTTACCACTGAGTCTACACCTTTAAAATGAACATAACCTTTTACCACTGAGTCTACACCTTTAAAATGAACATAACCTTTTACCACTGAGTCTACACCTTTAAAATGAACATAACCTTTTACCACTGAGTCTACACCTTTAAAATGAACATAACCTTTCTATTTCTCTACATACTTTATCTGCCTGTCTGTCTGTATTTACCTGTCTATCGTTATGTCTCTTCCTCTCTCTGTATGTCTGTATTTACCTGTCTATCATTCTGTCTCTTCCTCTCTCTGTCTGTCTGTATTTACCTGTCTATCATTCTGTCTCTTCCTCTCTCTGTCTGTCTGTATTTACCTGTCTATCATTCTGTCTCTTCCTCTCTCTGTCTGTCTCTCTCATCTCTCTTCCAATCCACCTGTCTCTCTGTGTCTATCTTTCTAGTTTTCCCTCGTTCCCTCAGTCTAACACCTTTAATATATCCCTCTCCCTCTCTTCCACAATTTCTTCCCCTCTCTCTACCCCTCTCCTTCCTCTCTCTCCTCCCTATTCCCCCTCTCTCGCGTCCCTACGCCCCCCTCTCTCCACCCCTCTCTCTCTCCCTTTCTCTTCCTCCTCTCCTCTCCTTCATTATAGCTTGGTCTTGGCTGTGTCTGCTTTCTTCCCTTCTGCGGTGCTCAATTACTCTGTCTTCCCGGGCCAAGCGCTGGTGTCAAGCTACCCTAATGACTTTCTGATTATCTGTCTTTAACTGATGAATGAGATGGAAATGCACCACCTCGGCCAAACAGGGGACTGGCGCTGTGACAACAGGGTATGGGAGGGAGAAAAGGAGGTTGGAAGGAAGGAAGGAGATAATATGCAGAAGGAAAGGTATGTTGTTATATCTCGTATAGAGGAGCCTCAGTATAGGATCTATCCCAATGACAGACACTAAGCGAGGAGCGAGACTTTAACCTCTAACTTACATGCAGTAAGCACAGGTCCAGTCAAAAGTCTGGACACACCTACTCATTCACGGGTTTATATTTATTTTTACTATTTTCTAAGTTGTAGGACAATAGTGAAGACATCAAAACTATGAAATAACACATGGAATCATTTAACAACCAAAAAAGTGTTAAACAAATGTATTTTGTTCTTCAAAGTACCCAACCTTTGCCTTGATGACAGATTTGCACACTCTTGGTATTATCTCAACCAGCTTAATGAAGAATGATTTTCCAATAGTCTTGAAAGAGTTCCCACATATGCTGAGCACTTGTTGGCTGCTTTTCCTTCAATCTGTGGTCCAACTCATCCCAAACCATCTCAAATGGGTTTAAGTCAGGTGATTGTGGAGGCCAGGTCATCTGATGCAGCACTCCATTACTCTCCTTCTTGGTCAAATAGTCCTTACACAGCCTGGAGGTGTGTTTTGGGTACTTGTCCTGTTGAAAAACAAATGATAGTCCCACTAAGCACAAACCAAATGGGATGGCATATCACTGCAGAATGCTGTGGTAGCCATGCTGGTTAAGTGTGGCTTGAATTCTGAATAAATCACAGACAGTGTCACCAGAAAAGCACCCCCACACCATCACAACTCCTCCTCCATGCTTCACCATGGGAACCACACATGCGGAGATCATCCATTCACTTACTCTGCGTCTCACAAAGACACGGTGGTTGGAACCAAAAATCAAAAATTTGGACTCATCAGACCAAAGGACAGATTTCCACCAGTCTAATGTCCACTGCTCGTGTTTCTTGGCCCAAGCAAGTCTCTTCTTATTATTGGTGTCCTTTAGTAGTGGTTTCTTTGCAACAATTCGACCATGAAGGCCTGATTCACACAGTCTCCTCTGAACAGTTAAGGTTGAGATGTGTCTGTTACTTGAACTCTGTGAGGCATTCATTTGGGCTGCAATCTGAGGTGCAGTTAACTCTAA
>NC_042959.1:12610750-12630750 GCF_901001165.1 Salmo trutta | reverse complement strand
ACATCCGCATCGAGCTAAGGGCTAGAGCTGTTGCTTTCAAGGAGCGGGACACTAATCTGGACGCTTATAAGAAATCCCGCTATGCCCTCTGACGAACCATCAACAAGCAAGCATCAATACAGGATTAAGATTGAATCTTACTACACCGGCTCCGACGCAGGGCTTGAAAACTATTACGGATTACAAAGGGAAACCCAGCATCGAGTGTCCCAGTGACACGAGCCTACCAGACGAGCTAAATGCCTTTTATGCTCGCTTCGAGGTAAGCAACACTGAAGCATGCATGAGAGGACCAGCTGTTCTGGACGGCTGTGTGATAACGCTCTCGGTGGCCGATGAGAGCAAGACCTTTAAACAGGTCAACATTCACAAAGCCGGTGGGCCAGATGGATTACAAGGACGTGTACTCAAAGCATGCGCAGACCAACTGGCAAGTGTCTTCACTGACATTTTCAACCTCTCCCTGTCTGAGTCTGTATTACCTACATGTTTCAAGCAGACCATCATAATCCCTGTGCCCAAGGAAGCGAAGGTAACCTGCCTAAATGATTACTGCCCTGTAACACTCATGTCGGTAACCATGAAGTTTGAGAGGCTCGTCATGGCTCACATCAACAACATCCTCCCGGATAAACTAGACCCACTCCAATTTGCATACTGCCCCAACAGATTCACAGATGGCGCAGATGTCAACCGCACTCTACACTGCCCTTTCCCACCTGGACAAAAGGACCGCATATGTGAGAATGCTGTTCATTGACTACAGCTCAGCATTCAACACCATAGTGCCCACAAAGCTCATCACTTCCCAGGACCCTGGGACTAAACACCTCCCTCTGCAACTGGATCCTGGACTTCCTGATGGGCTGCTCCCCAGGTGGTAAGTGTTGGCAACAACCCATCTGCTATGCTGATCCTCAACACTGGGGCCCCTCAAGGGGGGTGCTTAGTCCCCTCTTTACATCCTGTTCACCCACGACTGCGTGGCCAAACACAACTCCAACACCATCATTAAGTTTGCTGACAACACAATAGTTGGTAGGCCTGATCACCGACAATGATGAGACAGCCTATAGGGAGGAGGTCAGAGACTGCCAGGACAACAACCTCTCCCTCAATATGAGCAAGACAAAGGAGCTGATTGTTGACTATAGGAAAAGGTAGGCCAAACAGGCCCCCATTAAAATCGATGGGGCTGTCGTGGAGCGGGTCGAGAGTTTCAAGTTCCTTGGTGTCCACATCACCAACGAACTATCATGTTCCAAACACACCAAGACAGTCGTGAAGAGGGCACGACAACACCTTTTCCCCCTCAGGAGACTGAAAAGATTTGGCATGGGTCCCCAGATCCTCAAAATGTTCTAGTTGCACCATCGAGAGCATCCTGACCAGTTGCATCACTGCCTGGTATGGTAACTGCTCTGCATCTGACCATAAGGCGCTACAGAAGGTAGTGCGTACGGCCCAGTACATCACTGGGGTCAAGCTTCCTGCCATCCAGGACCTATATGCTAGGCGGTGTTTTCTCTGCTACCGCACGGCAAGCGGTAACGGAGCGTAAAGTCTAAGACCAAAAGGCTCCTTATCAACTTCTACCCCCAAGCCATAAGGCTGCTGAACAATTCATCAGATTACCACCAGACTATTTACATTGACCCATTGGTTTTTAAGCTGCTGCTACTCACTGTTTATTATCTATGGATAGTCACTTCACCCCTACCTACATGTACAAATTACCTCAACTAACCTGTACCTCCACACACTGACTCGATACCAGTGCCCCCTGTATATAGCCTCGTTATTGTTATTTTATTGTGTTACTTTTCACTATTTTTAACTTTAGTTTATTTGGTAAATATTTTCTTAACTCTTCTTGAACTGCACTGTTGGTAAAGGGCTTGTAAGTAAGCATTTCACTGTATTGTCTACACCTGTTGTATTCGGCGCATGTTACAAATAAAGTTGGATTTGATTTAACCATCATCACCATTACCACCACCCCGGCAGCCTGCTCTACCTGCATCATCACCACCACCACCACCCCGGCAGCCTGCTCTACCTGCATCATCACCACCACCATCATCACCACCACCACCCCGGCAGCCTGCTCTACCTGCATCATCACCACCACCACCACCCCGGCAGCCTGCTCTACCTGCATCATCACCATTACCATCATCACCACCACCACCCCGGCAGCCTGCTCTACCTGCATCATCACCACCACCACCACCCCGGCAGCCTGCTCTACCTGCATCATCACCATTACCATCATCACCACCACCACCCCGGCAGCCTGCTCTACCTGCATCATCACCATTACCACCACCACCCCGGCAGCCTGCTCTACCTGCATCATCACCACCACCATCATCACCACCACCACCCCGGCAGCCTGCTCTACCTGCATCATCACCACCACCATCATCACCACCACCACCACCACCACCACCACCACCCCGGCAGTCTGCTCTACCTGCATCACCAACACCACCACCCCGGCAGCCTGCTCTACCTGCATCACCAACACCACCACCCCGGCAGCCTGCTCTACCTGCATCATCACCACCACCACCCCGGCAGCCTGCTCTACCTGCATCATCATCACCACCACCACCCCGGCAGCCTGCTCTACCTGCATCATCATCACCACCACCACCCCGGCAGCCTGCTCTACCTGCATCATCATCACCACCACCACCCCGGCAGCCTGCTCTACCTGCATCACCAACACCACCACCCCGGCAGCCTGCTCTACCTGCATCACCAACACCACCACCACCCCAGCAGCCTGCTCTACCTGCATCACCAACACCACCACCACCCCGGCAGCCTGCTCTACCTGCATCACCAACACCACCACCACCCCGGCAGCCTGCTCTACCTGCATCACCAACACCACCACCCCGGCAGCCTGCTCTACCTGCATCAGATAAGGTGATTGTAGATGCTTGACTTTGACCTTCTAAAACACTCCTATTGATTTCTCCTTCTCTTCCAGATCAGAGTTGATGTCTGTTAGGCCTTTAATGCATTCTGGGTGAAAAATGAGTCAGACGTTAAAAGGATACGTAAAGTGTGTGTATGTGTTGGGGGGGATTAGCTGTGCTTGTGTGTGTGTTAAGCACTGAGATGCCACCCAATAGCTCCAAGACACCTAAACAATCTGAATTTGATCACTATTTTGTTGCTGAGCAAATTCTAACTTGTAGTATATTCTAAAGTTTGTAATTTCTACATTGAATATTCAGATTTGATTTGCCCTAAAGATAAAGTCCATTAGTTACAATCCACTTAATAATTCAAATTAATTTTTGCCGCAGGATTTTATTCCTGCTGTAGGAAACTGGCTCAAATCAAATCCTACAACTGTAGGACCAGGATACGCATGACATTCTCTATCACGGCCTCTCTATAGTTGTCTCTCTCTTTATCACTGTCTCTCTATAGTTGTCTCTCTTTATCACTGTCTCTCTATAGTTGTCTCTCTCTTTATCACGGCCTCTCTATAGTTCTCTCTCTTTATCACTGCCTCTCTATAGCTGTCTCTCTCTTTATCACTGTCTCTATAGTTGTCTCTCTCTCTTGATCACTGCCTCTCTATAGCTGTGTCTCTCTCTTTATCACTGTCTCTCTATAGTTGTCTCTCTCTTTATCTCTGTCTCTATAACTGTGTCTCTCTCTTTATCACTGCCTCTCTATAGTTGTCTCTCTCTCTTTATCACTGCCTCTCTATAGCTGTCTCTCTCTCTTTATCACTGTCTCTCTATAGTTGTCTCTCTCTTTATCACTGTCTCTCTATAGTTGTCTCTCTTTATCACTGCCGCTCTATAGTTGTCTCTCTCTCTTTATCACTGTCTTTCTATATTTGTCTCTCTCTTTATCACTGTCTCTCTATAGTTGTCTCTCTCTTTATCACTGCCTCTCTATAGTTGTCTCTCTCTCTTTATCACTGCCTCTCTATAGTTGTCTCTCTCTTTATCACTGCCTCTCTATAGTTGTCTCTCTCTTTATCACTGTCTCTCTATAGTTGTCTCTCTCTTTATCACTGCCTCTCTATAGTTGTCTCTCTCTTTATCACTGTCTCTCTATAGTTGTCTCTCTCTTTATCACTGCCTCTCTATAGTTGTCTCTCTTTATCACTGCCTCTCTATAGTTGTCTCTCTTTATCACTGCCTCTCTATAGTTGTCTCTCTCTCTTTATCACTGTCTCTCTATAGTTGTCTCTCTCTTTATCACTGCCTCTCTATAGTTGTCTCTCTCTTTATCACTGTCTCTCTATAGTTGTCTCTCTCTTTATCACTGTCTCTCTATAGTTGTCTCTCTCTCTTTATCACTGCCTCTCTATAGTTGTCTCTCTCTCTTTATCACTGTCTCTCTATAGTTGTCTCTCTCTTTATCACTGCCTCTCTATAGTTGTCTCTCTCTTTATCACTGCCTCTCTATAGTTGTCTCTCTCTTTATCACTGCAGCTCTATAGCTGTGTCTCTCTCTTTATCACTGCCGCTCTATAGTTGTCTCTCTCTCTTTATCACTGTCTCTCTATAGTTGTCTCTCTCTTTATCACTGTCTCTCTATAGCTGTGTCTCTCTCTCTTTATCACTGCCTCTCTATAGTTGTCTCTCTCTCTTTATCACTGTCTCTCTATAGTTGTCTCTCTCTTTATCACTACCTCTCTATAGTTGTCTCTCTCTCTTGATCACTGCCTCTCTATAGCTGTGTCTCTCTCTCTTTATCACTGTCTCTCTATAGTTGTCTCTCTCTTTATCACTGCCTCTCTATAGTTGTCTCTCTCTTTATCACTGTCTCTCTATAGCTGTCTCTCTCTCTTTATCACTGCCGCTCTATAGTTGTCTCTCTCTTTATCACTGCCTCTCTATAGTTGTCTCTCTCTTTATCACTGTCTCTCTATAGCTGTCTCTCTCTCTTTATCACTGCCTCTCTATAGTTGTCTCTCTCTTTATCTCTGCCTCTCTATAGTTGTCTCTCTCTCTTTATCTCTACAGTTGTGTCTCTCTTTTTCGCTGCATCTCTATAGTTGTGTCTCTCTCTCTTTGTCACTACCTTTGTATAGTTGTCACAGTTGTCAGCCCTCCTGTTTGTTCTGTTGTTTTTAAAATTTATTTCCAATGTGTCAAGTAATTTTTTTGTTTTGTCATGATTTTGTTTGGTGTAATTGTGTTGCTGTCCTTGGGCTGTGTGGGGTGTGTTTGTGTTTGTGAACAGAGCCCCAGGACCAGCTTGCTTATGGGACTCATCCCCAGGTTAATCTCTCTGTAGGTAATGGCTTTGTTATGGAAGGTTTTGGAATCGCTTCATTTTTGATGGTTGTAAAATTGAACGGTTCATTTCTTGATTTTGATAAGTAGCTGGTGTCTGCCGATTTCTGCTCTTCATGCATTATTTGGTGTTTTACGTTGTACACAGAGGATTGTTTTGCAGAATTCTCCATGCAGAGTCTCAATTTGGTGTTTGTCAACTTTCTTTCTGTGTTAATCTCCTTTTTCTGTATCTCTCTCGCTATACCTCTTTCTATCTCCCTTACCTTCGCTCTATCACCACCTCTTTCTATCTCCCTTACCTTCGCTCTATCACCACCTCTTTCTATCTCCCTTACCTTCGCTCTATCACCACCTCTTTCTATCTCCCTTACCTTCGCTCTATCGCCACCTCTTTCTATCTCCCTTACCTTCGCTCTATCGCCACCTCTTTCTATCTCCCTTACCTTCGCTCTATCGCCACCTCTTTCTATCTCCCTTACCTTCGCTCTATCGCCACCTCTTTCTATCTCCCTTACCTTCGCTCTATCGCCACCTCTTTCTATCTCCCTTACCTTCGCTCTATCGCCACCTCTTTCTATCTCCCTTACCTTCGCTCTATCACCACCTCTTTCTATCTCCCTTACCTTCGCTCTATCGCCACCTCTTTCTATCTCCCTTACCTTCGCTCTATCACCACCTCTTTCTATCTCCCTTACCTTCGCTCTATCACCACCTCTTTCTATCTCCCTTACCTTCGCTCTATCGCCACCTCTTTCTCTATCACCCTCTTTTTCTGTTTCTCTCTCCACCCCTTCTCATTCTATATCAACCCCTCTTTCTCTCTTTTTGACCTCCCTTTCTCTCGTTTATACCCTTTCTCTTCCTCTATTATTCATCCCCCTTTTAGAATGTCTTTTATGCTACTCAATTACCCCTCCTTTTCTTCATCCCTCCATCGGGCCAGTGTGGACACAGTAATGACATTCTGATTATCACTCTGTAAATGAGAATTGAAATGAGTGTGTGAAGCCGTGCCAAGGAAGATTAGAATAGAGCAGTGAGAGGCCTTTCAATATGAAATGGAGGGAGGGAGGGAGGAAGGGAGGGTCTCTAGCTATGGAGATGACAAGACTTTGGAAAAAGGCTAAATATTTGACGCCACTCTGCGGATTAAATGAAATTACACTTTAGGATTTAATTGACCCCTGTTGAAGTTTTGGATTAGAGTGGCGACAATACAGGGAAGAGTCCTTTATGTCCTCAAACAATTATACTGCTATAAAAGAGCTCTGTTGAAATATGTTCTATTTCCCTCAAAGACGGCATGAATTACAGTTATCCTCTTATGTGACCCTGGATGTCGATTTGCTCTGTGCAAAAAAATGGAATCTTCTGGTTAACAATTGTGTGTGTGTGTGTGTGTGTGTGTGTGTGTGTGTGTGTGTGTGTGTGTGTGTGTGTGTGTGTGTGTGTGTGTGTGTGTGTGGGCATGTGTGTGTGTGGGGGCATGTGAGCATGTGTGCGTGTGTTTCATGCATGCATTTTCGCATGTGTCTGTGTGTGTGCGTGTGTGTCTGTGTAGCAGATGCTGCCTGCTTCCTGAAAAGCCTTCTGTAGCCATCTCTGCTGCCTGAATCCATCCGTTTGCATTGGTAAGAGAGGAGCCTTTTAAGAGAAGGAGACAGCCCACCTGTTGACACATATCCAAAAAAGAAGACAAAGTTGACTCTGCCAATCTGTAAATGAAAAATCCCTCAAGCTTCATATCCAATCTATGGCTTCCAAAACAAGAAGAAAAATCTTAAATGAAAAATAAATGTTGATTTAAGTCAGTCACAGTGAAGAAAAACGTGGATTAATTGGAATACATTTGTAAAGTCATAACAAAAATAATCCTTATCTTGAATATGTTTCTTTCTAGACATACAGTATACTATTAAAACTTCAACCATGATATCTAACTACTCTGGGAGAAATTAACTTGGATGTGTAAGCACAAAAAGTAATGAACACTGCTGTAAGTCCCATCGGTTTTATATTGGAGCGCTACCAGCCAAACGATGGTGTACATTATGCTCACCTACAGACGTAGGATCTCACCCAGCTAACACATAACGTTCTGAGTTTGTTCAGTACTTAAGCATAACATTATCTGCAGGTTTCCTCATGGTTGAATTTCAAGTTATGTTCTCAGAACATTAAGAAAACTTTTCATATAAAAACACCAAAAAACATTAATAATAATAACAGAATGTTATTTAAAAACATTCTGTTCTCAGCATCCACAAAACTCTCTTTATCCACTATTGTGTTAACCTTAATGAGTGCTTGTTTCCTTTGAAATTGGGTCTGTTTGAATAGACTAAAATGAACAGTTTGTATGAATAAAAGAAAATATGGCATAACTTTCAGGGAACCATAGTAGAATGTTCTCAGAACCTTCCTGCAACCTAAAAATGTACGTTCGCAGAACCGGCTACATTTTCGCTTCTGTTCCCAGAACATTTAAAAAACATTTTAAGAAACTTATGGCTTCATTCCCACAACTTCCCAGGACCCAAATGCGCTAGCTGGTTACTCTGATCACCGTCTTGCAGGAGAACTTTCAGGAAGTGTAAAACTTGTAGTGTAATTGAGGGATTGAATGGTTCTGAGGTTTGTAATTTCCACTTTAATAAAATGTCAGAATTGATTTTCTCTTATGAAAAATGTATCAACCACTACAGAAATGTCTATTAATTATAATCCACATAATAATGAACATTTCCTGTTGCTGCAGGATTATTTTCCTGCTGTAGCAAACTGGCTCAAATTAAGATCCTACACCTAGTTGAACACAACCCATTTATCAGGGCAATGTCCCAGCAATGCCAATGTAGCGATTATAACCCCACAAGATGTGGCCTGGTCCCAGATCTGTTTGGGCTGTCTAGCCAAGCTTGGTGTGACAATGACCATAGGAGTTGACTAGACAGCACAAGCAGACCAACGTCCATAGAAGTTGGCAAGACAGGACAAACAGGTCTGGGACCAGGCTACCACGCATGACAACGCTTCTACATCTGCATTGCTTGCTATTTGGGGTTTTAGGCTGGGTATCTGTAAAGCACTTTGTGACAACTGCTGATGTAAGAAAGGCTTTATAACTACATTTGATTGATTGATCTTAGGAGTTGGCAAGACAGAACAAACAGATCTGGGACCAGGCTACCACGCATGACAATTACCTTAGGAGTTAGCAAGACAGCACAAACAGATCTGGGACCAGGCTAGAACAGAGTAGCATCACTAGCAGATACTCAGAGTCTCTCTCACTCCAGTCCAATTAGCTACGCTCCTCTCCAGCTCTACAGACTGCTGTTTAATAGCATCTTAACATCCTGATCAATCACTTTAATTGATATTTCTCCAGCATTAACACTGGGAGGGCCTAAACAGTTGCAATTGAAAGATAGAGACTCAGATCCCTGTGGACTGTAATTGGGCCCATTACGACTGCAGGCTTGACTGGGGGACTGGAGAATGATGCCAGTGGCATGATAGATATAGAGAGGTAGACAGAGAGATAGAGAGGGGGCTTGAATGAAGAGATACAGGACTAGCACTGATTTTACTCATAACTACTTTGGTGAGGAAAAATGTACTTGCTATGATTGTGATATGTTGTTGTCTCACCTCGCTGTCTGAAGATGAATGCATCAATGTCAGTCGCTCTGGATAAGAGCGTCTGCTAAACGGTAGGGAGGATCAGAACGTCATTCATCTTCTATGACATCAGTGGGGGATGCTAAGCTAAAGGTTTTTGTAAGTGCAGTTATTTCAAGTTTGTACGTTTTGATATGATTGCGTTCCCTTACTGTCGTATCATGTTGTTAAAGGCAGAGTGCAGTCAAAAAAGTGATTTTCTGTGTTTTATATGTATTTCCACACTATGAGGTTGGAGTAATACTGTGAAATTGTGAAAATTATGATAATGCCCTTTAATTGTAAGAGCTTTTTGAAAAGACTGTCTGAAATGTCAGCCTGTTTCAATGGGATGGATTTTGGCCTGCCTGGTGACATCACCATGCGGTACATTAGATAAAAGACTAATAAGAAAGAGAGTTCCAAACCTCTGCCAATAACAGCTAATGTTCTGATTTTCCCTCCCCACAGACCACTCCCAAATAGTCCTATCTAAATTCTTGCTTGAGAAACTGCCATTTACAAAGCAGCTATTCATGTTTCTTTATGACCATATTAATGGAAAACAATAACAGTAAGGTACTTAAATTGTTACCCAGAAATGGTTCTATATTGAGATAAAAACGACTGCGGTGGACCTTTAAAAAATGTCTACAACTGCACCTGTGTGTGAGTGTCTGTGCTGTATCTGTATGTGGTGCTAGCAATTTATGTTATTCTTTAATAACACAGACCCCAAAGCAAATCAGGGGGAGGACAATAGGTTTATTTGAAGAGGACAAAGCATACAGGGAGGTAAATGGTCATTCTCCCCTGTCCTCAGTGATGCTCTCTCAGTGATTCTCTCCCCAGAACAAAGGGACAGCATGTAGTTTTATAACCCAGCCCTAGCCTGTGGTTGACCAATTAGAATTCCTTGCAATAAAACTAGCCAATGGCCAAATAACAAGTATCCTATTTTAGAAGACATCTTCCTCCCATGTCTCTGAACCACTGATCAATAATTCCCTATTACAGAAAAAAACACTATTTCCATTAATCGTTATTACTCTATTGACTCTCATCCTCTTGACCTCCCGTACTCTGTCTCCGCGTTGTGTATTTATCTTTGAAAAATTCTTAGAGTGGTTAACTGTATGTATTCAGTGTTTGTAGCTCTAGTTAATTAAGTCTCCTCTCTACCTCAGCCCAGTGTTTGTAGCTCTAGTTAATTAAGTCTCCTCTCTACCTCAGCCCAGTGTCTGTAGCTCTAGTTAATCAAGTCTCCTCTCTACCTCAGCCCAGTGTCTGTAGCTCTAGTTAATTAAGTCTCCTCTCTACCTCAGCCCAGTGTTTGTAGCTCTAGTTAATTAAGTCTCCTCTCTACCTCAGCCCAGTGTGTGTAGCTCTAGTTAATTAAGTCTCCTCTCTACCTCAGCCCAGTGTTTCTTTCCCGGATCGGGATGTCACTGGCAAAGATGCCATATGGCATTCCCGTGTTCCGCATTCCATGTTCCGCCATTAGATACGGAACCTCAGGAGTCACTCCCAATGTCTTCATTAATCTTGACTAACTCCTCTGTGCCCGAGAGCTGCTGCCTCCAATGTAGCGATCTGGGGCCCAGCCTTGCTGACGATAGCACCATCATACACCACTCACTCTGTCACCACCCTGCGCTCACGTCCCCACTGTCAGCAGCACAGCAGGCAGGATGGGTTTGATTGTTTGCCGTGTTTTTATATATCTCTGTTGGAAATGATCTGACTAAAAGTCTTTGCAGCTAACACCTCTGTATTCAAATAGGTAAAGCAGTGTTGTGCTATAATAACAAACACAGTTCATGTATGTTCTCTACCTGGGTGCTTTTCTCTTTGGTGGAAATTAGGCATTCGTGTGGAATGACTTCCATTCGATAGTATGTGTTGATGAACTGGACTATATACAGGTTATTAAGAGAGAACGAGAGAGGAAGAAAGACGATGAGAAGTTTTTATGAGAAGAAATATTCTGAATATCCCTACGACAAAGACATAACTCTGTAATTCACAGTCATTCATACAGTCTGTATGCCCTTTGTGTATGATGCGTTAGTGATTTACATGTGTTTCTTTCTCTAGGTCATGTTGGGGTGTTGGACACAGTGAAGAGGCATAGAGGGCGCAGACAGTGTCTGTAAGCTGTCTCACTCATACTGACTGACTGCTGAATACAACATCAGCTATTCCCACTGACGCAAGTTCAGCAAATAGGTAAAGCTTTTACTAAGATACTGATGGCTATTCAATGTCCTGTAGAAGCTGAAAATGTGGCTGCCTCTTTTCAGATCCAATTCAATGTGTGGCTGTTAGCAGGTTTGAATGTGTGGCTGTTAGCAGGTTTGAATGTGTGGCTGTTAGCAGGTTTGAATGTGTGGCTGTTAGCAGTTTTGAATGTGTGGCTGTTAGCAGGTTTGAATGTGTGGCTGTTAGCAGGTTTGAATGTGTGGCTGTTAGCAGGTTTGAATGTGTGGCTATTAGCATGTTTGAATGTGTGGCTGTTAGCAGGTTTGAATGTGTGGCTGTTAGCAGGTTTGAATGTGTGGCTGTTAGCAGGTTTGAATGTGTGGCTGTTAGCATGTTTGAATGTGTGGCTGTTAGCAGGTTTGAATGTGTGGCTGAGCTCTACTGCACATTGCCCTTCCTTCACATGGATGAGCTTTTCTATCTGTCTATAAATTATAATAATAATAAATAATGTATATACAGTGCCTTTGGAAAGAATTCAGACCACTTGCTTTTTCCACATTTTGTTACATTACAGCCTTATTGTAAAATTGATTAAATATTTAATACCACCCCCATCAATACCCCATAACGAGAAAGCAAAAACCTTTTTTTTTTTTTTTTTGCAAATGTATAAAAAAATTGAAACAGAAATACCTTATTCACATAAGTATTCAGCCCATTTGCTATGAGACAAAAACATTTGCTCAGGTGCTTCCTGTTTCCATTGATCATCCTTGAGATTGGAGTCCATCTGTGGTAAATTCAATTGATTGGACATGATTTTGAAAGGCACACAACTGTCTATGTAAGGTCCCACAGTTGACAGTGCATGTCAGAGCAAAAACCAAGACATAAGGTCGAAGGAATTGTCCGAGGGCTCAGAGACAGGATTGTGTCGAGGGACAGATCTGAGGAAGGATACAAAAATATTTATGCAGCATTGAAGGTCCCCAAGAACACAGTGGCCTCCATCGTTCTTAAATGGAGGATGTTTGGAACCACCGAGAGTCTTCCCAGAGCTGGCCGCCTGGTCAAACTGAGCAAGGGAGGTGACCAAGAACCTGATGGTCACTCTGACAGAGCTTCAGAGTTCCTCTGTGGAGATAGGAGAAACTTCCAGAAGGATAACCATCTCTGCAGCACTCCATCAATCAGGCCTTTATGGTAGAGTGGCCAAACGGAAGCCAATCCTCAGTAAAAGGCACATGACAGCCTGCTTGGAGTTTGCCAAAAGACACTGAAAGACTCTGCGACCATGAGAAACAAGATTCTCTGGTCTGATTAAACCAAGATTGAACTCTTTGGCCTGAATGTCAAGTGTCACGTCTGGAGGAAACCTGGCACCATCCCTATGCTGAAGCATAGTGTCACAATCTTTTTCGTCAGATGATAAAGAAAAATCATTGTCGGACCAAAACGCAGCGAGGTTATGTGTACTCATCTTCTTTTATTAAATTGGCAAAGAAGGAAAAACCAAAATAAAGACGTATACAAAACACAATGACAAATAACAGGCCGGTAAGGCATTAAGGCTATACCTAGCACAATCTCCCACAAACTACCAACACAAACCTATATATAGGACTTTCAATCAGAGGCAACTAGGAAACACCTGCCTCCAATTGAGAGTCCAACACCCAATGACCTAAACAAAGAAATACTAATACTAGAATGAATATAGAAATACACAACATATAACATAGCCCAAAACCCGGAAATAATAAATCAAAACACCCTTCTAAACAACCAACCACCCCGAACCACATAAAACAAATACCCCCTGCCACGTCCTGACCAAACTACAATACAAATAACCCCTATTACTGGTCAGGACGTGACACATGGTGGTGGCAGCATCGTGCTGTGGGGATGTTTTTCAGCGGCAGGGACTGGGAGACTAGCTGGGATCAAGGCAAAGATGAAAAGAGAAAAGTACAGAGAGATCCTTGATGAAAACCTGCTCCAGAGCATTTAGGACCTCATACTGGGGCGAAGGTTCACCTTCCAACAGCACAATAACCCTAAGCACACAGCCAAGACAACGCAGGAGTGGCTTCGGGACAAGTCTCTGAATGTCCTTGAGTAGCCCAGCCAGAGCCCAGACTTTAACCCAATCGAACATCTCTGGAGAGACCTGAAAATACCTGTGTAGCGACGCTCCCCATCTAACCAGACAGAGCTTGAGAGGTTCTGCAGAGAAGAATGGGAGAAACTCCCCAAATACAGGTGTGCCAAGCTTGTAGAGTCATACCCAAGAAGAGTCGATGCTGTAATCACAGCCAACGGTGCTTCGACAAAGTACTGAGTAAAGGGTCTGAATACTTAAATGTGATATTGCATTTTAGTATTTTTTATAAATTAGCAAACTATTCTAAAAAACGGTTCTTGCTTTATCGTTATGGGGTATTGTGTGTTGATTGATGAGGGGAAAAAACGATTTAATCAATTTAAAATAAGGCTGTAACGTAACAAAATGTGGAAAAAGTCAAGGGGTCTGAATACTTTCTGAAGGCACTGTAAATGCCATTTAGCAGAAGCTTTTATCTAAAGGAGCTACTGTCATGCGTCATATCCTGAGCTGTTTTACAGAACACAGGAAACATCCACTGTTGCCAAAATCAGAGACAGACGCAGATCAATCAGATTTAGAAGTTGATTAATCTAATAATAATGCTTTTGTGAACTGGACGGTGTTCATACGCTGCTGTTGCTTTGGGGCAGAGGTATTGCTGTATTGTTGCTAGAATGGATGGTGTGTTTGTGAGGGTAGAACAAAAATAGGTTTTATTCTTTTGTTGAGGTTTTGTCACATTTTACAAAGAGAAAATAGAAGATAGAGACAGAACTAAGGAGAGAGAGAGTGAGGGGGAGAGAGAGAGCGAGAGGGAAAAAGAGACAGAGAGAGAGAGAGAGAGAGAGCGAGAGAGAGAGCAATAGAGAGAATGAGAGAGAGACAAGGCAGAGTCATTACACATCACTCCCACATCCAGTTAACTCAGGAGGAGAGAAAAAGGGAAAAAGAAAGAAGGGAGGACAGTGCTATCCATTTTTGGGGTCTAAACATGTAAGTTAACAGAAACAAGTCCAGAAAGAGAGAGAGAGAAAGACAGTGGTGTGTATTCATGGATGCCAAGGGATGCCAGACTTTGAAAAAAATACACAACACAATTTATCTTAAGTCTCTCTGTGTTTCATACATTTCCTTCATACATTTCCTTCATTTCCTTCAATTCGCAAGAGGCTGAATGTATCTCACCGCTTAAAGCATCCGAGCGAACGAAACAGCGCCCCTGTGTCTCAGTATGTGTACAGTAGCGTATCTATCTGATGCTGTCTGGTCAAAAAGAGTATGACATTATTGCTGCCCATAGCATTGAATGCAAGGGAAGCCAGCTAGCATTTGGCCTCCCTTGATAAAAAAAAATATATAAATAATAATAGCCAACCAGCATTGAGCTAAAATGAGTGAGCTCAGCTGTGAATGTTCCTGGTGCACCAAAAAAAAAGTGTTGAGAGAAGCCAGTATGGATTTGGCTTCAGACCAATCACATCACAATCCAAATGTCATTATTGACAGAAAAAAAAATAATTGTTGCATCTCGTTGTGTTGTTGTCATCCGGTGGCTAGCTAGCTAAAATCGTCCCTTTCCTAAATTATCCAGGGATGGAGATAGAGATTTGGACTTTGGAATTACATAATTCTCCGTTATGGCCAATGATTATAACGGCGATTCTGATCCAACCATAAATTCATACAATTTCCCCCTGGCCCAAGAGGATGGAAGTTCAACATGTAGCTAGATGAAGTATGCTAATGTTACCTAGCTGGCCTTGTCACACCCTGATCTGTTTCACCTGTCTTTGTGATTGCCTCCACCCCCCCCCTCTAGGTGTCACCCATCTTCCCCATTATCCCCTGTGTATTTATACATGTGTTCTCTATTTGTCTGTTGCCAGTTATTCTTGTTTGTCAAGTCAATCAGCATTTTTGTCCTCAGCTCCTGCTTTTCCTAGTCTCTTTTTTTCTCGCCCTCCTGGTTTTGACCCTTGCCTATCCTGACTCTGAGCACGCCTACCTGACCACTCTGCCTGCCCCTGAGCCTGCCTGCCGACTTGTACCTTTGCCCCACCTCTGGATTACTGACCTCTGCCTACCCTGAGCCTGCGTGCCGTCCAGTACCGTTGCCTCACCTCTGGTTTACTGACCCCTGCCTGCCTTGACCTGTCTATTGCCTGCCCCTGTTGGATTATTAAACTATTGTTAATTTGACTTGTCTGCATCTGGTTCTTGCCTTCATACCTGATAAGCCTGGCATATCATTGCCCATGAAAGTAAGTTAGGCTAGCGAGCAAGTACTTTAGCCAGGTAGCCTAGAACAACAAAAAATAAAGTGTGTACTGTATGCCAGAGTCATAGACCGTTTAGGCAACATGAAAGAGGAGGATGGCATTGGCAGCATCTATTATTCAGAGTCAGAAGAGTTTCAGTATCATCTGTCTGGCAAAGCCTTCTCACTCTACAGACCAGACAAAGAGGGAGAGAGAGAGAGAGAGAGAGACAGAATAACTCAAGCACTCTCTCTCGCTCTCTCCAGTAGCAGTGTGTGGGTAAAATCTCCGGGGGATTCAATTCAGAAATAAATCCCATTTTACAATCTATAGAAACAGTCAAAAGTTTGGACACACCTACTCATTCAAGGTTTTTCTTTGTTTTACTATTTTCAACATTGTAGAATAATAGTGAAGACATCAAAACTATGATATAGCACACAAGGAATCATATAGTAACCAAAAATGTGTTAAACAAATCAAAATATATTTTATATTAGATTCTTCAAAGTAGCCACCCTTCGCCTTGATGACAGCTTTACACACTCTTGGCATTCTCTCAACCAGCTTCATGAGGTTGTCACCTGAAATGCAGTTCAATTAACAGGTGTACCTTGTTAAAAGTTCATTTATGGAATTCCTTTCCTTCTTAATGCGTTTGAGCCATTCAGTTGTGTTGTGACAAGGTAGGGGTGGTATACAGAAGATAGTCCTATTTGGTAAAAGACCAAGTCCATATTATGGCAAGAACAGATCAATTAAGCAAAGAGAAATGACAATCCATCATTACTTTAAGACATGAAGGTCAGTCAATGCTGAACATTTTTGTTTATTCAAGTGCAGTCGCAAAAACCAACAAGCACAATGATGAAACTGGTTTTCATGAGGATCACCACAGGAAAGAAAGACCCAGAGTTACCTCTGCTGCAGAGGATAAGTTCATTAGAGTTACCAGTCTCAGAAATTGCAGCACAAATAAATGCTTCACAGAGTTCAAGTAACAGACACATCTCAACATCAACTGTTCAGAGGACACTGCGTGAATCATGTCTTCATGGTCAAATTGCTGCATACAAACCACTACTAAAGGACACCAATAAGAAGAAGAGACTTGCTTGGGCCAAGAAACACGAGCAATGGACTTTAGACCGGTGGAAATCTGTCCTTTGGTCTGATGAGCCCAAATGTCAAATTTTTGGTTCCAACAGCCGTGTCTTTGTGAGACGCAGACTAGGTGAACGGATGATCTCCACATGTGTGGTTTAAACCGTGAAGCACGGAGGAGGAAGTGTGAGGGTTCTTTGCTGGTGACAATGTCTGTAATTTATTTAAAATTCAAGGCATAAAGATTCCCTATCTTAGGTCAGTTAGGATCACCACTTTATTTTAAGAATGTGAAATGTCAGAAACATAGTAGAGAGAATGATTTATTTCAGCTTTTATTTCTTTCTTCACATTCCCAGTGGGTCAGAAGCTTACATACACTCAATTAGTATTTGGTAGCATTGCCTTTAAATTGATTAACTTGGGTCAAACATTTTGGGTAGATTCCACAAGCTTCTCACAATAAGTTGGGTGAATTTTGGCCCATTCCTCCTGATAGAGCTGGTGTAACTGAGTCAGGTTTGTAGGCCTCCTTGCTCTCACAAGCTTTTTCAGTTCTGCCCACACATTTTCTATAGGATTGAGGTCAGGGCTTTGTGATGGTCACTCCAATACCTTGACTTTGTTGTCCTTAAGCCATTTTGCAACAACTTTGGGAGTATGCTTGAGGTCATTGTCCGTTTGGAAGACCCATTTGCGACCAAGCTTTAAATTCCTAACAGATGTCTTGATGTTGCTTCAATATATCCACCGTCGGTGACGGTAGCCACCCTCCCTTCCCTCCCTTTATTTGGGGTTATTTTTGTGTTTTTTGTTTGAGGTGCATACGGGGTCTGCACCTTTGGGGGGGTACTGTCACATCTTGACCAGTAAAGGGGGTTATTTGTTATTGTAGTTTGGTCAGGTTGTGGCAGGGGGTGTTTGTTTTATGTGTTTCGGGGTTTTGGTTTATGTTCTATGTTCGTATATTTCTATGTTTATTCTAGTGTGTCTATTTCTATGTTTAAGTTTCTTGGGTTGACCTTCAGTTGGAGGCAACTGTTCTTCGTTGCCTCTAATTGAAGGTCCTATTTAGTAGGGGTGTTTTTTCCTGTGTTTTGTGGGTGGTTGTTTCCTGTTTTGTGTATGTTGCACCTGACAGGACTGTGGTCGTTTTGTTGTTTTGTTGATTTAGAGTTAAATAAAAGTGAATTTGAGCGACAAACGTTACAATGTTTTACTGAAACTATATATGTCTGGGATTCTTGCGGTCAATTTACAGTCTACAAATTGACCTCAATAATTATGTCATGTTATTATGTTTACATTTTACATATTTAGTAGACACTCTTATCCAGAGCGACTTATATGACCAATTAGGGTTAAGTTCCTTGCTCAAGGGCACATCTACAGATTTTCACATAGTCAGCTCAGGGATTTGAACCAGTGACTTTTCGATGATTGGCCTAATGCTCTTAACCGCTAGACAACCTGCCGTTTCCGGCCCCCCAACCATCCGCTCCAGAAAAAACTTGTACCGCGGCTGAATCTGATGATCCCTGACCTACAGCATGCTCAAGCAAGGTAATGTTGCTGACATTTCCGGACTACCAAACAACTATTGATTTAGAACCATGGAGAGTTACCAAAAGTTGCAAATAAAAAAAGCACAATTTCAACATCACCTATGTCTGATACAGTGATGACTAAAAATTACCAAAAAGTCCAATCAACGTAAGCTAAATATGATGTGTCTGTCAATGGTACTGATTTGTGTGTGTGGAGGAGTTTGCGCGGGTGTGTGTGTGTGTGTGTGTGTGTGTGCGCAAGTAGAAAAAGCATGTTGACTCACGTCTGAGAGAGTTGAAGTAGTCTGTCCTTCCTTCCCTTAGAAAGCGTGGAAAGTCAAACTAGACTATAGGGTCACAAAGAGGATAGAGAGGAAGAGGTGAAAGTTGTAACTGCTGATACAGGTTGTCTGGTAGTTGTTATCACTGTGACTATATGTATCTCTTTATCTCTCCCTCTTTATCTCTACCTCTCTCTGTCTCTCTCTACTGCTGTTAAGTATGGTTACTTTAATGTATAGTTTTTTCAAGAATAATAAAACCTACACACATCAGGTAGAAGTACTGTTCAGGTTTTACACACAAACACGACACGCACATTTGTCCATTTTTTGTGACAGTATGGATTAATCACTAATTAGTATGTATCATTACCTAAGCAGTGCTGACGAGAGAGAGAGGGAGAGAGCTAGAAAGAGAGAGGGAGAGAGAAAGAAAGAGAGAGAAAGGGAGAGAGAGAGCAAGAGAGACATAGGGAGAGAAGGAGAAGACTGAGAGGAGAGAGGGAGAGAGCTAGAAAGAGAGGGAGAGAGATAGAAACACTTAAAGTTGCTCTCCCAAAGCTTCTCTCTCTCTCTTTCTTTCTTTCTCTCGTCAGCATGAAAATTCATTAGAGATCATGTGACTGAGAGCATTCTGTCTTCCATTCCTCTCCGAGAGGCAGAGAGTCAGTTAAACCTGACATGGCCCTTTCCTCTCAGAGAAGCAGAGAGAGAGAGTCAGTCCAACCTGACGTGGCACATTTGTGCTTTTGCATGAGGCACACATCAGCAGTTCATCTTCATAACATCGAAAGGGCCATGTCAACAGATTTGAGGAGATAACCTTTTGTGAATATAATTTCATACTTTGTAAATCTGGGGTGGTGCAGTAGGCAGGGGAGTGAACCAGAGGTGCTAATATCATCATACACTTCACATCAGTTCTGCACTGACCTCTATACACTGTAAGATATCATTGATTTGATTGGCTTGTACGCCTCCATCTACCTGGGGCAGCAGGTAGCCTAGTGTTTATAGCGTTGGACTAGTAACCAAAAGATTGCAATATCGAATCCCTGAGCTGACAAGGTAAAAGTCAGTCGTTCTGCCCCTGAACAAGGCAGTTAACCTGTTCTGAGGCTGTCATTGAAAATAAGAATTTGTTCTTAACTGACTTGCCTAGTTAAATAAAGGTTAAATAAAAAAAAAATACATATCTGTAGAATGACTCAAGACTTCTATTTGCGTCCAGTGATGACTACAGTAAAGTGGCAGCATGGAACACAGGCGTGGGTCAGAACCCTCCAGAGCAGAACCTCTTACTTCAAATGGAACCCTCTCCAGCCAATGGCAAGCCTGGAGTGGCATCAAGTTGATCCCCATGGTAACAGAGAGGAATGGTAGAGCACTCTCCACCTCCCTCTGCTCCTTCTCTCCCTCCTTCTCGCTCCTTCTCTCCATCCTTTCCTTTCATGTGTAAATGCTTGTCCATTGTCAGGATTCCATCTAGGAGATTCTGAGGATGAGAGTGGAGAGGGGCGTTCAGAAAAAAAAGGAGACGAGAGGCAGCT
>NC_042959.1:12578250-12608250 GCF_901001165.1 Salmo trutta | reverse complement strand
AATTCAAGTATGAAATAAGTATGTCATTATCAGACCACCTGTCTGTCTTAGATATAACCTGTCTGTCTTAGATAGAACCTGTCTGTCTTAGATAGAACCTGTCTGTCTTAGATATAAACTGTCTGTCTTAGATATAAACTGTCTGTCCTAGATAGAACCTGTCTGTCTTAGATATAAACTGTCTGTCTTAGATTCAACCTGTCATAAATATAACATATCTGTCTTAGATATAACCTATCTAAGACAGACAGGTTCTAAGACAGATATGTATAACCTAGGACAGACAGGCTATATCTATGACAGACAGGTTATATATATCTAAGACAGATAGAACCTGTGTTTTAGGTTCTATCTGTCTGTCTTAGATAGAACCCGGTCTGTCTTAGATAGAACCTGTCTGTCTTAGATATAAACTGTCTGTCTTAGATATAAACTGTCTGTCCTAGATAGAACCTGTCTGTCTTAGATATAACTGTCTGTCTTAGATTCAACCTGTCATAAATATAACATATCTGTCTTAGATATAACCTATCTAAGTCAGACAGGTTCTAAGACAGATATGTATAACCTAGGACAGACAGGCTATATCTATGACAGACAGGTTATATATATCTAAGACAGATAGAACCTGTGTTTTAGGTTCTATCTGTCTGTCTTAGATAGAACCGGTCTGTCTTAGATAGAACCGGTCTGTCTTAGATAGACCCTGTCTGTCTTAGATAGAACCTGTCTGTCTTAGATAGAACCTGTCTGTCTTAGATAGAACCTGTCTGTCTTACGTATAAACTGTCTGTCTTAGATAGGTTCTATCTAAGACAGACAGGTTATATCTATCTAAGACAGATAGAACCTAAAACATTGTCTGATTTCAAAAAGGCTTTACAGTGAAAGCAAAACATTAGATTATGTTAGGAGAGTACATAGACAAAAATAATCACACAGCCATTTTCCAAGCAAGGACATGTGTCAATAAAACCCAAAACACAGCTAAATGAAGCACCAACCTTTGACGATCTTCATCAGATGACACTCCTAGGACATTATGTTACACAATACATGTATGTTTTGTTCGATAAAGTTCATATTTATATCCAAAACCAGCATTTTACATTGACGCGTGATGTTCAGAAAATGTATTCCCTCCAAAACTTCAGGTGAATGTGCACATCAATTTACAAAAATACTCATCATAAATGTTGACAAAATATATAACAATTATTTAAAGAATTATAGATAGACTACTCCTGGATGCAACCGCTGTGTCAGATTTTAAAATAGCTTTACGGAGAAAGCACATTTTTCAATATTCTGAGTACATAGCTCAGCCATCACAGAGAGCTATAAAGACACCCGCCAAGTTCGGGGCAACCTAAACTCAGAATTAGTATTAGAAATATTCTCTTACCTTTGCTGATCTTCGTCAGAATACACTCCCAGGACTGCTACTTCCACAAGAAATGTTGTTTTTGTTCGAAATAATCCATATTTATGTCCAAATACCTCTGTTTTGTTCATGCATACAGATCACTTATCTAAAGGCATAACGCGTGAGCGCGGTACCAGAGACGAAAAGTCAAATGTTCCATTACCGTACTTAGAAGCATGTCAAACGCTGTTTAAAATCAATCTTTATGGTATTTTTTACGTAAAATTGCGATAATATTCCAACCGGACAATAGCATTTTCATTCAAGAAGAAAAAGAAGGAACGGCGCGCTCACGTGACCGCGTATATCCAATCCCTTTGTTGCCAGGCAGACCACTCAGTAACTGAGCTCCTATTATCTGCCCAGTGACAGGAGAATGCTCAAACCACTTTCTGAAGGCTTTAGACAGCCAATGGAAGCCTTAGGAAGTGCAACGTAACCCCACGGATACTGTAGTTTCGAAAGGGACTAGAAAGAAGAACTACAATTCTCAGATCCTCCACTTCCTGGTTGACTTTTTCTCAGATTTTTGCCTGCCATATGAGTTCTGTTATACTCGCAGACACCATTCAAACAGTTTTAGAAATGGCAGAGTGTTTTCTATCCAAATCTACTAATAATATGGATATTCTTGTTTCTGGGTGAGAGCAGTAACCTGTTTAAATTGGGTACGTTTTTCATCCGGCCGTGAAAATTCTGCCCCCTAGCCCAGACAGGATATGTATATACTGTACCCTATACCATCTACTGCATCTTGCCTATGCCTTTTTGGCCATCACTCATTTATCTATTTTTATGTACATATTTGTATTCATTCCTTTACACTTGTGTGTATAAGGTAGTTGTTGTGAAATTGTTATGTTATATTACTTGTTAGATATTACTGCATGGTCAGAACTAGAAGCACAAGCATTTCGCTACACTTGCATTAACACCTGCAAACCATGTGTATGTGACAAATACATTTGATTTGATGTTGTTCTGTTGCATTACAAATTATTTGTTTTTCCAACCATTTGGTTATTGTAACAGCATGGATATATACAAAATGCAGCCTGTGCAATTTAGCCAGCTAGCCAAAATGATATTGCAAACACCAACACAACTCGCAACAAGCTAACCAAGCAGGCAAGGAATTAGGCTAATGTTAGCTAGCTAGCACAATTCATGGAGAACGTTTTCAGTTGAAACTGGTCAAGCAGAGGTTTGGGTTGAACCTGTCTTTCTCAGATAGACATTATCGCATGATGACAATCAAATCTCCTTAACTCCTCCATCAGACACAACTAAATGATGCAGCTATTCTCTTTGATCTACAGAGATGTTCCACATTCTCCTGACTCATTAGGAATATGATACGCCTCTCTCTCACTCTCTTTCTCTCTCGCTGTCTCAAGCTGTCTCTCACTCTCCTAGAATCTCTCTCTCAATCTCTCTCTCGCTCTCTTTCTCTCTCGCTGTCTCACGCTGTCTCTCTCTCTCCTAGAATCTCTCTCTCAATCTCTCTCTCTCTCTCTCTCTCTGGCTGTCCCCGTTTCTCTCTCTCCATGTCGAAATTGACTCCGAATGTGATTGGCAACGCAAATATGGACATAAATTACACATTTTATGAATAGTTAAATTGTTCTGCCTGCTCCCAGATATTATCCCATGGAAACTTAGGAAGATTTTCTTTCCATATAATGTATATGTACATATTTTTTGCTTTCATTTGTAATCCTAATAAAGTGTTCGGTCTATAATTATAATAGGCCTGTCAGTCAGAGATATGAGACCGATTTCAAAGCTTGAAATATTCATGAGTCGATTAAACAAATGCAAAAAGGGACAAAGAGTTGAAAAACCGCTGTGACAGTTGGCAAAATGGACAAAAAAGACAACACTGTGCAAAGGGCCTGGCCATTTCACGGACAATAGATGAGCTTGAGTTGAATATGACCATGCTAGAAAATGTTGTTTTCAAAGTATTGTCTTCAGAGGGGCGGTGATGGTGCATTAGGACATCTACAGTACATTTACAGTCTTGACCTATTCAGACAAACTGTTTGTTTGTTGATTACATTTATCACACTTCTACTTCAGCTGTTGGTCCTGTTGTTGACCTATAGGAGGAAATAGAAAACCTGCTAACACACACACACACACACACACACACACACACACACACACACACACACACACACACACACACACACACACACACACACACACACACACACACACACACACACACACACACAAACAACATTGCTTCAGTATAAGGGTGTTTGCAGTAATGATACAAGATAAATGCATTGTTTTACTTAACATAAGATGTGTCCCCAACAACCCCAGCATTGGTACATGAATAACCCCCTCCTCTTCTTTACAGTGCCCAGACCACCCTGTTCCCTATACAGTAAATACACCCTCCTCTTCTTTACAGTGCCCAGACCACCCTGTTCCCTATACAGTAAATACACCCTCCTCTTCTTTACAGTGCCCAGACCACCCTGTTCCCTATACAGTAAGTACACCCTCCTCTTCTTTACAGTGCCCAGACCACCCTGTTCCCTATACAGTAAATACACCCTCCTCTTCTTTACAGTGCCCAGACCACCCTGTTCCCTATACAGTACACCCTCATCTTCTTTACACCCTACTGGACCTGATCAAAGTAGCACACTATATAAGGATTATCCTGTTCCCTATACAGTACACCCTCATCTTCTTTACACCCTACTGGACCTGATCAAAGTAGCACACTATATAAGGATTAGAGTGCCATTTGGTACGCAGACAGTCACTCAAACTTAGAGATCTACTAGAGTAACCAATTCCTCCCAGTCTGAATACCTTTCTCATCAGTCAGGCCTGGATAGTCTCTGGGCTGCTATGTGGAACCAATTCCTCCCAGTCTGAATACCTTTCTCATCAGTCAGGCCTGGATAGTCTCTGGGCTGCTTTGTGGAACCAATTCATCCCAGTCTGAATACCTTTCCCATCAGTCAGGCCTGGATAGTCTCTGGGCTGCTATGTGGAACCAATTCCTCCCAGTCTGAATACCTTTCTCATCAGTCAGGCCTGGATAGTCTCTGGGCTGCTATGTGTAACCAATTCATCCCAGTCTGAATACCTTTCCCATCAGTCAGGCCTGGTTGATCTCTGGGCTGCTATTTGTAACCAATTCCTCCCAGTCTGAATACCTTTCTCATCAGTCAGGCCTGGATAGTCTCTGGGCTGCTATGTGAAACCAATTCCTCCCAGTCTGAATACCTTTCTCATCAGTCAGGCCTGGATAGTCTCTGGGCTGTTACAATTGAAATCGGAAGTTTACATACACCTTAGCCAAATACATTTAAACTCAGTTTTTCACAATTCCTGACGTTTAATCCTAGTAAAAATTCCCTGTTTTAGGTCAGTTATTCTTTTTTAAGAATGTGAAATGTCAGAATAATAGTAGAGAGAATGATTTATTTCAGCTTTTATTTCTTTCATCACAATCCCAGTGGGTCAGAAGCTTACATACATTCAATTAGTATTTGGTAGCATTGCCTTTAAATTGTTGAACTTGGGTCAAACATTTTGCCACAACTTTGTAAGAATGCTTGGGGTCATTGTCCATTTGGAAGACCCATTTGCGACCAAGCTTGAACTTCCTGACTGATGTCTTGAGATGTTGCTCCAATATATCCACATAATTTTACCTCCTCATGATGCCATCTATTTTTTGAAGTGCACCCCCACAACATGAGGCTGCCACCCTCGTGCTTCATGGTTGGGATGGTGTTCTTCAGCTTGCAAGCCTCCCCATTTTTTCTTCCAAACATAATGATGGTCATTATGGCCAAACAGTTCTACTTTTGTTTCATCAGACCAGAACACATTTCTCCAAAAAGTAGGATTTTGGTCCCCATGTGCAGTTGCAAACTGTGGTCTGGCTTTTTTATGGCGGTTTTGGAGCAGTGGCTTCTTCCTTGCTGAGCTGCCTTTCAGGTCATGTCGATATAGGACTCGTTTTACTGTGGATACAGATACCTTTGAACCTGTTTCCTCCAGCATCTTCACAAGGTCCTTTGCTGTTGTTCTGGGATTGATTTGCACTTTTCGCACCAAAGTACGTTCATCTCTAGGAGACAGAACGTGTCTCCTTCCTGAGCGGTATGACAGCTGCGTGGTCCCATGATGTTTATACTTGCATACTATTGTTTGTACAGATAGATGAACGTGGTAACTTCAGGCATTTGGAAATTGCTCCCAATGATGAACCAGACTTGTGGAGGTCTACAATTTTTTTCTGAGGTCTTGGCTGATTTCTTTTGATTTTCCCATGATGTCAAGCAAAGAAGCACTGAGTTTGAAGGTAGGCCTTGAAATACATCCACAGCTGCACCTCCAATTGACTCAAATTATGTCAATTAGCCTATCATAAGCGTCTAAAGCCATGACATCATTTTCTGGAATTTTCCAAGCTGTTTAAAGGCACAGTCAACTTAGTGCATGTAAACTTCTGACCCACTGGAATTGTGACACAGTGAATTGTAAGTGAAATAATCTGTCTGTAAGCAATTGTTGGAAAAATTACTTGTTTCATGCACAAAGTAGATGTCCTAACCGACTTGCCAAAACTATAGTTTGTTAACAAGAAATTTGTGGAGTGGTTGAAAAATGAGTTTTAATGACTCCAACCTAAGTGTATGTAAACTTCCCACTTCAACTGTATGTGTAATCCCACCAAGGCCAAATGAATCCTGCATCCTGCTTAATCTCAGAAAGATATTCTCTCTCTCTCACACACACACACACACACACACACACACACACACACACACACACACACACACACACACACACACACACACACACACACACACACACACACACACACACACACACACACACACACACATAAATAGATAAAAGCAAAGGGATAGAAGATGGTTGAATCGCTGAGCAAAATGAGACAGAATAATTTGCTCCTTACAAGTTTTAAAAACAAACTTTTGCTTTAAAAAAATCTTCAGTTAGCAAGATTTTTCTTCTGGGATGTATGAAAGGATGTTTGGGGATTTTTAGGGTCGATACTTTCTGTAGCTGCGGAGGAATGGAAAGGACAGTGCATAGACCAGACTACTTTCACTGATGAATATCATAAATACTCTGGGATCTAGAAGAATCTCCCAGATATCTTTAATGTAAGAGGTTTCACCCAGAAAAGGCAGATACCTTTTCAATGTTTCTGTTCTAAGTGAAACTTTAATGTCTTTGATCTGCTAGACAATTCCTCCAGGATTTTGTGATCGCAAAATGTTTCGCAAAATCAACAATTCCCTGCTTATTAGGCGAGGGCTTGCAAACTTGACTAATCACTGCACAATTTCCGCATAAAACAATCAAAATCATTGCATAAAACTGACCTATCACAACAGTACAAAAAGAGGGCTCTTAATTTCAACCAATCACACATATTTACTGAATAATATGGTTGAATCAAGCCACACATCAACAACCTTTTTCCCTCATTGATATATTTTATAGCGTATGTGATTGACTGGTTTCAAATCATTTCAACAAGGCTTAAAGGTACAGTATATCAAGGCTTCATCTAAGTCTGGCCTATTCCTAGTGAGACACACATGGTTTTAATACTGTAACTGTCTGGATTGTCATCTAACCACAGGGTTAGTTCTGTTCTGAGTCAGATAGGGAGACACACATGGTTTTAACACTGTAACTGTCTGGATTGTCCTCTAACCACAGGGTTAGTTCTGTTCTGAGTCAGATAGGGAGACACACATGGTTTTAACACTGTAACTGTCTGGATTGTCCTCTAACCACAGGGTTAGTTCTGTTCTGAGTCAGATAGTGAGACACACATGGTTTTAACACTGTAACTGTCTGGATTGTCCTCTAACCACAGGGTTAGTTCTGTTCTGAGTCAGATAGGGAGCCACAGATGTGTCTTTCCATTTGAGTGGAATGCATGGTGACACACACACTGTGGTGTAAAGTACTTAAGTAAAAATACTTTACAGTACTCCTTAAAAGTCATTTTTTTCGGTTTCTGTACTTTACGTTACTATTTATATTTTTAACAACTTTTCCTTTTAACTTCACTACATTCCTAAAGAAAATAATGTACTTTTTCCTCCATGCGTTTTCCCTGACACACAAAAGTACTTGTTCAATTTCTAATGCTTTGCAGGCCAGGAAAATGGTTAAATTCACGCATTTATCAAGAGAACATCCCTGGTCATCCCTAGTGCCTCTGATCTGGCGGACTCACTAAACACACATGTTTGTTTGTAAATGATGTCTGAGTATTAGAGTGTGCCCCTGGCTATCAGTAAATTAAAAAAAAAACAAGAAAATGGGATGTCTGTTTTGCTTAATATAAGATATTTAAAATGATTTATACTTATTATTAAATGATTTATACTTATTTTGATACGTTAGTATATTTAAAACCAGATACTTTTAGACTTTTACTGGGTGACTTTCACTTTTACTTGAGTCATTTTCTATTAAGGTATCTTTACTTTTACTCAAGTATGACAATTGGGTACTTTTCCAACACTGCACACACACACAGACAGACACGCACACACACAAACGGTTATGTTCAGTTTCCCCATCCTCCCGGCCTGACACAGTGTCAATTGTTTGAGATTCCAGGCATTGCGTCCGGCTGCGTCCGGCGCTCCCGTCTCAGTCGAGTGTCAGTCGCTCCGATGCGGCTTGTCAGACATGTTCTACCCCCAATGCACCCCAACACCTTCTGCCGTCCACCTCGCTGAACCCCTGGGACTGCATAGAGACATAGACAGCCATGACACTCTCTCTCTCTCATCCCTCTTCCTGTCCTTCAAGTCATTCTGCATTGGAGTGTGAACATCAGAACTAGGTCAATGACGTGGAATATCTCATATTGAACAATGCTGGTCCTCTGGGTCTCAACCTTCTGTAACGGACATGGAACTCAGACTTTGGAGCGTTTTACTTGTTTGGTATTTCAATGTTTAGTAAATTTTGCAACCAGGTCATCCATGATACGAGTCAGTATTTGACGTCCATCCATGTCTGAGGATGTCGGCAGATGACGTGGAAACAGGCCACTAGGGGCAACAGTGAGCACTGTTACGTTCAAGTAGGTTTCAGTTTTGCTAGGGCGTTGTGTGATGGCAGATGGGCCTCTGATTCCAAAGGTTGCAAGTTGATGAAAATGTGTATTTGGCCTTACTGCTATTAGCCCATGTAAACACATTGAACAACAGATTCACTACATGAAACAGTCCCCCCAAAAAAAACATTTCAAGGAAGTTTGTTCTGAAGTGTCTGTCCTAGAGCTGAGAGATATAACAAAGATCAGGAACCATTATATATATTTTGTACATATATTTAACCCCTTAGTTTTGGCACTAAACTGTCTCCATATACTTCCATAAATGTTTTCAACTGGTACCGGGGGACGTTCAGACGAGTCTTGTGAGGCCTCTAGGCGTACTAGAGCAAAACAACAATGTACTTGCTTGTGAGAATCTCATCTTTCCATAGAGGAGTCATAATAGTTTGCAGGCCCAACCTTTCAGACGCTACAGACGATTTTTTGAGAAGGCTCTGTGATGTCTCATGGTCTGACAAACACCACTCTAGCTCTGTCACCTTTTATTGCAGATGTGGGAGTGCGACATAGCCGGGTGTGATGGATTGAGACACATCCGATGCAAAAAAATATATCTCAAGCTTAAACTGACATAGTTTTATGGGGATTTTTGCAATATGCTAATTAGATTTTCGTGAGGGCGCGGACATCAACCTTATTTTTTTTTTTTCCTTCGTCCAATCAGAACCATCCTTCCTGTTAAGAGCAGGAAATAAAGTCACGCTTGATTGCTTCAGATCACTTACTGTTCATTAGGACTGGAGGGGAAGCTGTCAAAATGGAGATGAGCTGTGACACGTTACGTCTCCCGACTCAGGTGGTTCACACATGTGATGTGTAGCCTACACTCCACCACAGAGAGAGAGAGCTAGAGAGAGGCTGGAGCTATAGAGCATACTGATAATGTTATACCACAGAGAGAGAGCTAGAGAGAGACTGGATCTATAGAGCATACTGATAATGTTATACCACAGAGAGAGAGAGAGCTAGAGAGAGGCTGGATCTATAGAGCATACTGATAATGTTATAACACAGAGAGAGAGAACTAGAGAGAGGCTGGAGCTATAGAGCGTACTGATAATGTTATACCACAGAGAGAGAGAGCTAGAGAGAGGCTGGAGCTATAGAGCATACTGATAATGTTATACCACAGAGATAGAGAGATAGAGAGAGGCTGGATCTATAGAGCATACTGATAATGTTATACCACAGAGAGAGAGCTAGAGAGAGGCTGGATCTATAGAGCATACTGATAATGTTATACCACAGAGAGAGAGAGCTAGAGAGAGGCTGGATCTATAGAGCATACTGATAATGTTATAACACAGAGAGAGAGAGCTAGAGAGAGACTGGAGCAATAGAGCATACTGATAATGTTATACCACAGAGAGAGAGAGCTAGAGAGAGGCTGGATCTATAGAGCATACTGATAATGTTATACCACAGAGAGAGAGCTAGAGAGAGGCTGGATCTATAAAGCATACTGATAATGTTATACCACAGAGAGAGAGCTAGAGAGAGGCTGGGGCAGGAGCTATAGAGCATACTGATAATGTTATACCACAGAGAGAGAGCTAGAAAGAGACTGGATCTATAGAGCATACTGATAATGTTATACCACAGAGAGAGAGCTAGAGAGAGGCTGGAGCTATAGAGCATACTGATAATGTTATACCACAGAGAGAGAGCTAGAGAGAGACTGGATCTATAGAGCATACTGATAATGTTATACAACAGAGAGCTAGAGAGAGACTGGATCTATAGAGCATACTGATAATGTTTTACCACAGAGAGGACTAGAGAGAGGCTGGATCTATAGAGCATACTGATAATGTTATACCACAGAGAGAGAGAGAGCTAGAGAGAGGCTGGATCTATAGAGCATACTGATAATGTTATACCACAGAGAGAGAGAGCTAGAGAGAGACTGGAGCTATAGAGCATACTGATAATGTTATACAACAGAGAGAGAGCTAGAGAGAGACTGGAGCTATAGAGCATACTGATAATGTTATACCACAGAGAGAGAGCTAGATAGAGGCTGCAGCAGGAGCTATAGAGCATACTGATAATGTTATACCACAGAGAGAGAGCTAGAGAGAGACTGGATCTATAGAGCATACTGATAATGTTATACCACAGAGAGAGAGCTAGAGAGAGACTGGATCTATAGAGCATACTGATAATATTATACCACAGAGAGAGAGCTAGAGAGAGACTGCGGCAGGAGCTATAGAGCATTCTGATAATGTTATACCACAGAAAGATAGTGAGTGCATCTCAATGGACTCTCTGAAGTGAATTATTCTCCTCGTCTCCTCTGCTCCATTCAATCAATTCAATTCAAATGAATTCAATTTAATTCAAATGAATTCAATTCAATACCTGTATTGTTCCCGTAGGGAATGTAGATTGTGTATCAAAAGGTTTCAACCTTATTGAATGGACAGTTGAAACCAGTTTGATAGAAGTTACATCAAGCAATATAGACAAGCCATGACATCACAAAGACCCAGTGACAATCTCCATTCTGGTGGTATCGCAGCTTTAGTTCACCTCTGTCACAGCCACAGTTGTATAACATGATCCTCTAAAGGGACTTGGAAAGAAAACACATCCACTATGAAGAGAACATCTGTCTCTTTCTCAGCAGATTGCATCACTATTGACGTGTGATGCAATTAACATTTCAAGAATACTCGTGCAATTACCTTCTTAATGGGGCGTCTATTAACCCTCATCCTCTCACTCACACACACACACGCTAGAAGCAGTATCAGTACTGAGAGATAGGAGAAGAACCACTATGGAAAGAAGAGAGAGTTCAAATAGCTCACTGAGGGAGCAGTTTGACCAACTCAAACAAACTGATATAATCCTTTATCACACCCGACTCTCCCCTTTACCCGTGTCATCGTCTTACCCCTGGTCTTTACCCAGTAGGAGATGGGGGCAGGGTAGTGAGGTGTTGTTTCACCCAGACGGACTAGACCTCGCTCAATCTGCATCAGTCACTGGAGCAGAGAGACAGAGACTGAGACAGAGACAGACAGACATGTCACTCAACCTTGGCCTCAACCTCAGGGGGGTTCTGGTGAAGAGGGGAGTGATATAGAAGAGGTGGGAGGTTGTATTCGATGTTGTCACGGTAACGCTGCCATACCTTGTCTTTCAGGTGTCATTGCTGATGGCCCAGGTAACCCCACCTGCTGGGCCGTTGATTATGGATGGTTACACATTCAAACACACACACAGGCGCACGGACACACACACACACACGCACACACACACCCTTGGTCCCCCCCTCTGAGGTGATGAATATGGAGCGTTCCAGTGGTTAGTTCCCCTCTGCTAGAGGTGACCTCTATTTTCCCATCATGCCCCTCTGACAGCAGCTGAAACAGACAGGAAACAGATTTTGGGTTTGTTTGTGAAAATAAGCAAATCTAAAATGACACCTTATTCCTTACATAGTGCACCGCGGATGGACACAGTGCACCGCGGATGGACACAGTGCACCGCGGATGGACACAGTGCACCGCGGTTGGACACAGTGCACCGCGGTTGGACACAGTGCCCCGCGGATGGACACAGTGCCCCGCGGTTGGACACAGTGCACCGCGGATGGACACAGTGCACCGCGGTTGGACACAGTGCACCGCGGTTGGACACAGTGCCCCGCGGATGGACACAGTGCCCCGCGGTTGGACACAGTGCACCGCGGATGGACACAGTGCACCGTGGATGGACACAGTGCACCGCGGTTGGACTGTGCACTGCGCATAAAGAATAGGGCAACATTTCAAAGTGATCCACAATACTAGATGATGGGGGGTAAAACAAATGTTTTTAGAATCTATAAAAAAATATCTAGAGCAAAGTGATGAGTCATGTTTGAAATGGATTATATTGTAAAATGATTTATTTTTGTAGTTTCTCCCAGATTATATTCATTATAACTTGTCTGTTCATATAGCTCTTTCACGATGGATAGTGTACGCTGCTGAAAGACCACAAAATGAATCAATAACACAAAGCTCTCTAAAATCATGATAGATTGTTGCGGGCTGAGTTTAGTGAAAATCTCCAGAAACAAACAAAGGAGTTCTATGTCATTTTGAATCAGACAAACATCCGTCTCACAGCTGACAACTGCTCTGTGTGTGTTGATGAACATGGTGGAGAACACACACACACACACACACACACACACACACACACACACACACACACACACACACACACTGAATGCAGCAGGTTTTTGGCAGTTATAAGGCCATGTGACTGGGAATGAATTGCACTTGGTGGAGAAGGAAATTGCGGAGAGATAACAGTAAACTCTTAGGAAAAAAAGGTGCTATCTAGAACATATAAGGGGTCTTTGGCTGTCCCCGTAGGACAACCCCTTTCAAGAAACCTTTTGGTTCCAGGGTTCAGAACCCTTTTGGTTCCAGGGTTCAGAACACTTTTGGTTCCAGGGTTCAGAACACTTTTGGTTCCAGGTAGAGACATTTTGCCTCCAGGTAGAACACTTTTGGTTCCAGGTAGAACCAGTGTAGACTCATGCTAGGTGTTATATCCACAGAGATTATATACTACGAGAGAGAGAGGAAGAGAGGGAGGGATTGAGAGAGTGCGAGACAGAGAGAGACAGATCTATCATTCAAGTCAATCTGATGAGAAAACGGGGGCGAACAGGTCCAATAAGTCTGTAGATGTGGACAGATACAGTACGCACACACGGGTACAACAGGACAGAGAGAGAAACAACCAGACCATGAGAGAAAGGAGAACTAGAGGAGACAGACTGATGCTAACAAAGTAGCTCTTTAAGAAGGCAATTAAAATCAAATTGGGTATCTTTGTTTGAATTAGTGTGATACAGTGTTGCTGTCATCGTCGCTTCTCAGAGACAAAGGAGTCGTTATAACGAGAGTCAACAATAGACTTCATCTATCCTCATCAACAATGTGACAGGTGGACAGATTCTCTCTCTCGCTCTCTCTCTCTCTCTCCTGGAAGTGTTTGGTAGTTGAGAGGCCGTGTATAGTTATAGCTAGGTGTTTTTCAAAGTTAGGGAGGAAGTTTAGTTTGCTGGGGTTTGGAAGGTGTGGTGTTGTGATGTGTGTTCCTGAGAATGAGAATAAGGTGGAAGAGGAACAGGTTGGAGCTGAATTTATTAATTCCACATCTAGAATGAACAAAGCTGTGGTTGTGTTCATGAAAAGAGTGAATTTGGTGGGTAGGCTGATTGCTAGCAGAATATATTTAAGGAGTGCAGGGGTGGCAGTCCTTTTTTTTACTGGGTCTGTCTGTAGAAATGTGATCCTCAATGGAGGTGTGTAGGGGTAGACTGCTTGTAGTAAAAGCAGAAAGAGGGGCTTCTATTTGGGTGTCTAAGACAGTTAGTGCCTGAGGAGACACTGATGGTCAGCGGGGACTGGAACTGTACAATGGGGAGGAGCCTCATTCAAGCTCAGTGGGGGTGTTAAGGCACATCATTAATCAGTTTGACCTGGTGGATGTTTATAGAACTAGACATCCCAACACAAGACAGTATACATGGGTGAAGGTCTCTGGGGCTGGGGTGAATGCAGCCCAGCTTGATCGATTTTACATGTCCAGGAATCAGAGGAAATAGCCTGTTGGGTGCTAACATTCTCCCGGTGGGTTTTTTGGATCACCACATAATCATGGCTTGGCTGTCTATTTCACCAGGGCCTCGGCATTCCTCCTATTGGAAGTTTAATGTAAAGCTCTTACAAGATATCACTTCTTGGACAGGTTTCCAGACTGTTTGATAAAGATGGGGGCAGCGAAGAGAGGAGTATGGGTCTCTGAATCAATGGTGGGATGTGGGGAAAGTCCAAATTTGGATTTTCTGTCAACAGTATCTTCAGAGGCTAGAAGAGTACTGGGGGAACTCAAGTGTAGTATTAGTGAGATGGAGGTAGAGATGGTGGGGCAAGGCAATGTAGACCTCCAGGCTAATTTAGCTGAATTATGTAGGGACCTGGGCAGTTTTTTCCAGGTTAAAGCAAAGGGAGCCCTTGTAAGAGCTAGGTTCTCCATGCTCAAGGAGATGGATGCTCCCAGCTCCTTCTTCTTTGGTTTGGCGAGACAGAGCGGTGAAGCCAAGGGTATGCATTTTCTACGGCTTTCGGATTGGTGATTGACCTTTGTGATGAGAGAGATGCTGGAGCGGACTATGTAGTTTTATACTGAGTTGTATAGGGCAGAACTGTGTAATCCTGTGTGTGCTCAGGTTTTGTTTGCAGAATTCCTTAAGCTCTCTCTGGCACAGAGGAATGAAATTGACATTTCCCCGTTGTCCCATGAACTCACAGAGGCCGTAACTAAGATGTCCCCCGGGCGTGCACCGGGGATCGATGGACCTCCAGTGGAGTTTTATAGAAAATTCTGGGTAATAATTGGACTGGCCTTCTTTTGCGTGTTGCGTGAGTGTGTCGGGGGGTAGGAAAGTTGCCAATGAGCTGCCATCGGGCGGCTCTGACTCTCCTGCCCAAGAAAGGGGACTTGTGTGAACTTAAGAACTGGAGGCGTGTGGCATTGCTCTGTGCGGACTAAAGGTCCTCGCTAGCAGACTGAAGTCCCATCTGGACTCTGTAGTAAACAAGGACCAGACATATTGTGTACTGGGACGCTCAATCACGGACAACCTGTTCTTAATCGAGAGTTTCTAATGTGAACTTTGGACTGGTCTCTTTAGATCAAGAGAAGGCTTTTGATTGAGTGGACCATGTGTATCTGTTTAACGTGATGTCTGTGTTTGGGGAGAGGTTTTTGACCTGTGTGAAGATGTTGTATGCTGGGGCGTCATGTCTGGTCAAGGTGGGAGGGGGGCTCAGTAGGCCAGTCTGGGTGAGGTGGGGCATTACACAAGGATGCCCTCTATTGGGGCAGTTATATACACTAGCCATTTAGCCTTTTTTGGGCCTGCTATGCAGGAGACTGCAGGGAGTGTGCTGGACAGGCATGGGTGTGTTGACAGGCATAGCAGTGTCAGCGTATACAGATGACATTTCTGTGATGGTCAGGGATGGTCAGGATATGCAGGCACTAGAAAATAGTCTGAAGGTGTACGAGGGAGCTTTGTCAGCTAAGGTGAACTGGGGCAACAGCAAAGCTCTGTTATGTTGGGCAAAGAGGGCCTGGCAGCTGCTAAGGCCCACATGAGAAGGGTTTTTAGAGCCTGGGCTGTGGGTGTGGGAGGAGCCTATCTTCCACAACCCAGCCATCCTTTTGAGATGGGTTCAGTCGGCCACCCTGCAGAGGTGACTGATGGCAGCGGGTTTAGTAAGGCTGGGTGACCTGCGACTGCTGGGAGAGGAGGTCCAGGAGGCACTGTCTGAGCCGGTAAGGGGGGTGTTTGAGCAGCCAAAGGGGGAGGGGCCACCAATGTCTCCGCCACTGCAGGTGAAGGCAGAAACTGGGGACTGGCAAGGGGTTCTGGAGGACTTGTTAGGTTTTAACACTCTGAGCCTAGGGGAGTTTGAAGGGGTGGGAGGTAAAGCCCTCTACAACCGCTGCATTAAGGTAAGGAACATTAGGAATGAAGGCACATCAGTGGCGGGGGGTATGTGGGGAGGAGAGTATGGTGGGTTTTAGATGGAGGGGGCTCTACAAACCCCCAGTACCAAAGAGGTCAGGGGACCTCCAGTGGAGGGTTCTACATGGAGCCCTGGTCACTAACAGCTGGTTGGCACGGGTTGAACAGGGAGAAGGACTGGGGTGTCCTTTCTGTGTCATGAGTAAAACTGTGCATCATGTGTTTTCTGTGTGTACCAGGTTAATTAATGCCTTTAATGTCTATGTTTGAATGTCTGTGTGAGAGGTTGGGGGTGGAGTTTACTGTCGGAATGTTTATAATGGGGTACAGGTATTGAAATAAGGAGAAGGCCAAATGTGTGTTGTTGAATTTTCTGTTTGCTCAGGCAAAGTTGGCTGTATGGCTAACAAGGAGGAATAGGGTCAAAGGTGAAGGGATAACAGACCATTTACTATTATTTAAACTGATAGACCACATGATTGTTTACTGACCTCATGCCCCAATCACTCAGGTCATGAGTCTCCATGCAATTGCCGCGAGGCCTATGGGTTTTCTCCGCCTCAAGTCTCCGAACGTGGAAGAGACAGCCACACCTACAGTGTGTGGAGTCCCGCACTCAGGCAAGCCTGAGACCTGGTAGTGTCAGCTAATGCTTAGTCACATGCCACTCCACTTCATGCTCCGAGAAGCGTGGAAGAGAGCTCCCACCTTAACGTGTAGAGTCCCGTACCCAGGTGAACCTGATGCCTGGTAGTACATAACCGCTAGACACCGGCCATCCCCATGTAATGTTCACTCTTGACGGGCCCAGTCAAAGCTGGCGTTTGATTCAAACCTTCGCGGTTTAGAGCTACCGAAGCATGCGGGGGACGCATTAATGGGATGGTTTCCGCGCGCCTTAGGGTGGAAGTGAGTTCTATAAAATGATACAAAAATGTGGAGATGTTTTAGGATATATGGTGTGTTGGGGGGGTTGTCTGTACAGCGGTGGAAGATGGGTTGGATATACGGTTGTGGAAATGGTGAGGTTTTTGGTTATGTGATGTGTGGTGTTGTTTTTGTATCGTGTGGTAGAGAGCAAGGTGAGTACGCAGTGCTGCAGTACAGGGGATATTTGTTTGTTTTTTGTTGGGGGGGTGGGTTAATGAAATGAGAATGTATCATTAAAGAAAGACAAAAATTTAAAAAAGTATCAGATTGGCTCAAGGAGTGTCAGGGGAGACATAGAGAACAAACTCTTACCGGGAGTCATCATAATAGAGGCAGGAGGACAGGAGGAAACAGTGTCCGTAGAATCACTACTATGTTTAGAATAAAGCAAATACACTCAGGGCTGTGAACTCCCGGACACAGACTAAGTATAATCCTGGACAGAAAAGCACTTTCTATTCTCCATTGTGCATGTTTTTAAATCCAGGACTAGATTTAATCTGGGTCTGGGGATTATGTGTTGTTTAAGGCCTGAATAAGGGTGTAAACCCTACGTGTGTTTGAGAGAGTGCAGGTGCTTTGTGAGTACTCTAAAATGTGTCTATGATCCAGAGATTGAATCCATCAGGGGTGATAGCTTTTTCAAGTGGAGGAAAACAGTTTGACCTTTAGTGACCCCAAGCTAGCTGACCTCAGTCTATTAGGGCGGGCCATGGGGTAATGGACACTAACTGATTGATTTATTACTCATGTAATCAGATTACTTATTGATGAGGAGGACTAGCCTAATCAATAACCTCTGATAGTATGCATAAGAACCATTAGCTTTGGTGTCTAGCAGACCTGGGTTCAAATATGAGTATTTCATTATTTGTTATTTAAATACGTATATTCTGTGTATGTCAGTATTTTTAAATACTGCTAACAAAAATACAAAATCAACTACTTCATTTGGAGGTTTTTGAAATAATTTTCTATTAATTTCCTATAAATAGTCTACTATTAGAATTTAAAAAAGATTTATTAGTTATATTATTCCAAATATATTATTATTAATACTGGGTTTAAATGCATGGACCTGGGTTGAAATGCATGGACCTGGGTTGAAATGCATGGACCTGGGTTGAAATGCATGGACCTGGGTTGAAATGCATGGACCTGGGTTGAAATGCATGGACCTTTGTTGAAATGCATGGACCTGGGTTGAAATGCATGGACCTTTGTTGAAATGTATGGACCTTTGTTGAAATGCATGGACCTGGGTTGAAATGCATGGACCTTTGTTGAAATGCATGGACCTTTGTTGAAATGCATGGACCTTTGTTGAAATGCATGGACCTGGGTTGAAATGCATGGACCTTTGTTGAAATGCCTGTACCTTTGTTGAAATGCATGGACCTTTGTTGAAATGCATGGACCTGGGTTGAAATGCATGGACCTTTGTTGAAATGCATGGACCTTTGTTGAAATGCATGGACCTTTGTTGAAATGCATGGACCTTTGTTGAAATGCCTGGACCTTTGTTGAAATGCATGGACCTGGGTTGAAATGCATGGACCTTTGTTGAAATGCATGGACCTTTGTTGAAATGCATGGACCTGGGTTGAAATGCATGGACCTTTGTTGAAATGCATGGACCTTTGTTGAAATGCATGGACCTTTTTTGAAATGCATGGACCTTTGTTGAAATGCATGGACCTTTGTTGAAATGCATGGACCTTTGTTGAAATGCATGGACCTGGGTTGAAATGCATGGACCTTTGTTGAAATGCATGGACCTGGGTTTAAATGCATGGACCTGGGTTGAAATGCATGGACCTTTGTTGAAATGCATGGACCTTTGTTGAAATGCATGGACCTTTGTTGAAATGCATGGACCTTTGTTGAAATGCATGGACCTGGGTTGAAATGCATGGACCTGGGTTGAAATGCATGGACCTTTGTTGAAATGTATGGACCTTTGTTAAAGTACATGGACCTTTGTTGAAATGCAAGGACCTTTGTTGAAATGCATGGACCTTTGTTGAAATGCATGGACCTGGGTTTGAATGCATGGACCTTTGTTGAAATGCATGGACCTGGGTTTAAATGCATGGACCTTTGTTGAAATGCATGGACCTGGGTTGAAATGCCTGGACCTTTGTTGAAATGCATGGACCTTTGTTGAAATGCATGGACCTTTGTTGAAATGCATGGACCTGGGTTGAAATGCATGGACCTTTGTTGAAATGCATGGACCTTTGTTGAAATGCATGGACCTTTGTTGAAATGCATGGACCTTTGTTGAAATGCATGGACCTGGGTTGAAATGCATGGACCTGGGTTGAAATGCATGGACCTTTGTTGAAATGCATGGACCTTTGTTGAAATGCATGGACCTTTGTTGAAATGCATGGACCTTTGTTGAAATGCATGGACCTGGGTTTAAATGCATGGACCTTTGTTGAAATGCATGGACCTTTGTTAAAGTACATGGACCTTTGTTGAAATGCAATGACCTGGGTTTAAATGCATGGACCTTTGTTGAAATGCATGGACCTGGGTTTAAATGCATGGACCTTTGTTGAAATGCATGGACCTGGGTTTAAATGCATGGACCTTTGTTGAAATGCATGGACCTGGGTTTAAATGCATGGACCTGGGTTGAAATGCATGGACCTGGGTTGAAATGCATGGGATTATTTATTTATATACGTTCTAATATTCAACTAATTATATCAGAATACTTACTTTGAAATATACGTGAAAGTAATTGAAATAATTTAAATAGTACTTGATCCTAAATCAGCTCTCCTACTCTGAGATGCTTGATGCATACAGCCCCACACCAGGAGAGAGCTGTTTCAGACAATCCACTGTGTCCAGACAGAGAGAGATGATTAAAATTGATGACATGGTCTGGCCTGGCATTGGTCATCTCTCTGTGTGAGACGTGGAGGAAGGGAGAAACACACTCACTTGCACACACACATACACACACAGGCTTTCCACACCACTATGACTATGTGGTAGTGCCACCTGGGGACTGGAGGCAAAGACAGAGCTAAGCAAGGGCAAGGAAAGGACACACACCAACACAAACACACAGACACACACACGCTCACAGATGAGTATAGCGACCTTTTGCGAACACCTCTGAAATTTCTTGTCCCATAACATATCAAGGTAACCGCTAGTATGACTGTTTATATAGCAGACGGCAGAATTGATGGTACGTGGTGCCAGGATAACAACCTCTCCCTCAACGTGATCAAGACAAAGGAAATGATTGTCGACTACAGGAAAAGGAGGACCAAACTCGCCCAAATTGTCATCAATGAGGCTGTAGTGGAGCAAGTTGAAAGCTTCAAGTTTATTGTTGTTCACATCACCAACAAACTATCATGGCCCAAACACACCAAGACAGTCGTGAAGAGGGCATAACAAAGCCTATTCCCCCTCAGGAGACTGAAAAGATTTGGCATGGGTCCTCAGATCCTCAAAAAGTTATACAGCTGCACCATCGAGAGCATCCTGACTGGTTGCATCACTGCCTGGTATGGCAACTGCTCGGCCTCAGACCGCAAGGCGCTACAGAGAGTAGTGTGTACGACCCAGTACATCTATAAAAGGTGGTGTCAGAGGAAGACCCTAAAAATTGTCAGACTCCAGCCACCCTAGTCATTGCCTCTCTCTCTGCTACCGCGTGGCAAGCAGTACCGGAGTGCCAAGTCTAGGTCCAAGAGGCTTCTTAACAGCTTCTACCCCCAAGCCATAAGACTCCTGAACAGCTAATCAAATGGCTACCCAGACTATTTGCATTGCCCCAAATCACCTCTTTTACGCTGCTGCTACTCTCTGTTTATTATCTACGCATAGTTACTTTAACTCTACCTACATGTACATATTACCTCGACTAACCGGTGCTCCTGCACATAGACTCTGTACCGGTACCCCCTGTATATAGCCTCGCTACAGTTATTTTACTACTGCTCTTTAATTATTTGTTATTTACATTTTTGACTTATCTATTTTTTACTTAAAACTGCACTGTTGGTTATGGGCTTATAAGTAAGCATTTCATTGTAAGGTCTATACCTGCTCCCAAACAAACTAGACAACTTCTTTGCTCGCTTTGAGGACAATACAGTGCCAACGACACGGCCCGCTACCAAAACCTGCGGGCTCTCCTTCACTGCAGCCAACGTGAGTAAAGCATTTAAACGTGTTAACCCTCGCAAGGCTGCCGGCCCAGACGGCATCCCTAGCCGCATCCTCAGAGCACACGCAGACCAGCTGGCTGGTGTGTTTACGGACATATTCAATCAATCCTTATCCCAGGCTGCTGTTCCCACATGCTTCAATAGGGCCACCATTGTTCCAGTTCCCAAGAAAGCTAAGGTAACTGAGCTAAATGACTATCGCCCCGTAGCACTTACCTCCGTCATCATGAAGTGCTTTGAGAGACTAGTCAAGGATCATATCACCTCCACCCTACCTGACACCCTAGACCCACTCCAATTTGCTTACCGCCCCAATATGTCCACCGACGACGCAATCGCAATCACACTGCACACTGCCCTAACCCATCTGGACAAGAGGATTACCTATGTAAGAATGTTGTTCATCAACTACAGCTCTCGACCCCGCCCTGTGTAATTGGGTCCTGTACTTCCTGACGGGCTGTCCCCAGGTGGTGAGGGTAGGAAACAACATCTCCAACCCGCTGATCTTCAACACTGGGGCCCCACAAGGGTGCGTGCTCAGCCCCCTTCTGTACTCTCTGTTCACCCACGACTGCGTGGCCATGCACGCCTCCAGCTCAATCATCGAGTTTGCAGACGACACTACAGTGGTAGGCTTGATTACCAACAACGACGAGACGGCCTACAGGGAAGAGGTGAGGGCCCTCGGAGTGTGGTGTCAGGAAAACAACCTCACACTCAACGTCAACAAAACAAAGGAGATGATCGTGGACTTCAGGAAACAGCAGAGGGAGCACCCCCTCTATCCACATCGACGGGACAGTAGTGGAGAAGGTGGAAAGTTTTAAGTTTCTCGGCGTAGACATCACAGACAAACTGAAATGGTCCACCCACACAGACAGCGTGGTGAAGAAGGTGTAACAATGCCTCTTCAACCTCAGGAGGATGAAGAAATTCGACTTGTCACCAAAAACTCTCACAAACTTTTACAGATGCACAATCGAGAGCATCCTGTCGGGCTGTATCACCGCCTGGTACGGCAACTGCTCCGCCCACAACCGGAAGGCTCTCCAAAGGGTAGTGAGGTCTGCACAATGCATCACCGGGTGCAAACTACCTGCCCTCCAGGACATCTACACCACCCGATGTCATAGGAAGGCCAAAAAGATCATCAATGACAACAACCACCCGAGCCACTGCCTCTTCACCCCGTTATCATCCAGAAGGTGAGGTCAGTACAGGTGCATCAAAGCTGGGACCGAGAGACTGAAAAACAGCTTCTATCTCAAGGCCATCAGACTGTTAAACTGCCATCACTAACATTGAGTGGCTGCTACCAACATACTGACTCAATCTGTAGCAACTTTAATAATTAAAAATTGGATGTAATAAATGTATCACTAGTCACTTTAAACTATGCCACTTTATATAATGTTTACATACCCTACTCATCTCATATGTATATACTCTACTCTATACCATCTACTGCATCTTGCCTATGCCGTTTGGCCAGCTCTCATCCATATATATTTTTACATACATATTCTTATTCATTCCTTTACACTTGGTAGTTGGTAGTTGTTGTGAAATTGTTAGATTACTTGTTAGATATTACTGTATGGTCGGAACTAGAAGTACAAGCTTTTCACTACATTCGCATTAACATCTGCTAACCATGTGTATGTGACAAATACAATTTGATTTGATTTGTATTTGGCGCATATGACAAGTAAAATTTGATTTGATTTGATATGATATGAGTTCCATGAAGATTGGAAGGTGCAGCCATTCTGTAGCAGCCTCCTGCTGTTCGGTTGGATAGCTGTCATTCTCTGTCTCATTTCAATACTCTGCTGCTAGCTAAAAGACAGCTGGTAACTGGGACCTTGCCTGAGGCATGCGTGTTTGTGTGTTTGTGTGAGTGTGTGTGTGAGAGAGAGAGAGAGAGAGAGAGAGAGAGAGAGAGAGAGAGATACCCAGCCACCATTCTCCTTGTACACAGCAAATCAATCCGTAAGACCTGTCAGACCTACAGAGCAGTGGTGAGAGAATTTACAATACAAAGGGTAATATCATGGGAGATAGAGATAAGGCCAGATGGGGTGAGGTAGGGTGAGGTAGGGTGAGGTGGGGTGAGATAGGATGAGGTGGGTGAGATGGGGTGAGGTAGGGTGAGATGGGGTGAGGTAAGATGAGATGAGGTGAGGTGGGGTGAGGTGGGGTGAGGTAGGATGAGGTAGGGTGAGATGAGATAGGTGAGGTGAGATAGGATGAGGTAGGGTGAGATAGGGTGAGTTGGGGTGAGGTAGGGTGAGATGGGGTGAGATAGGGCGAGATAGGACGAGGTAGGGTGAGATGGGGTGAGTTGGGGTGAGGTAGGGTGAGATGGGGCGAGATAGGATGAGGTGGGTGAGATGGGGTGATGTAGGGTGGGGTAGGGTGAGATAGGATGAGGTAGGGTGAGGTGGGGTGAGGTGGGGTGAGATGGGGTGAGGTAGGGTGAGGTAGGGTGAGGTAGGGTGAGGTGGGGTGAGATAGGATGAGGTGGGTGAGATGGGGTGATGTAGGGTGAGGTAGGGTGAGATAGGATGAGGTAGGGTGAGGTGGGGTGAGGTGGGGTGAGATGGGGTGAGGTAGGGTGAGGTAGGGTGAGGTAGGGTAGGATGGGGTGAGATGGGGTGAGGTAGGTTGGGATGGGGTGAAGTGAGGTGGGGTGAGGTAGGATGAGCCAGGGTGAGATGGGGTGAGGTAGGTTGAGATGGGGTGAGGTGGGGTGAGGTAGGATGAGGCAGGGTGAGATGGGGTGAGGTAGGTTGAGATGGGGTGAGGTGGGGTAAGGTAGGATGAGGCAGGGTGAGATGGGGTGAGGTAGGGTGAGATGGGGTAAGGTAGGATGAGGCAGGGTGAGATGGGGTGAGGTAGGTTGAGATGGGGTGAGGTGGGGTAAGGTAGGATGAGGCAGGGTGAGATGGGTGAGGTAGGGTGAGGTGAGAGTTAGAAGGATGTGTGTGTTTCCTTTCCTCTGAATACAGCATCAGCTGCATTGTGCTGGGTCCTGCCCCCTCCTTCCAAATGCTCCCAATCGCCCCTATTTATTATACACACACAAGGCAAACATGTTCTCACAAAGCCACAGACACACACACACACACACACACACACACACACACACACACACACACACACACACACACACACACACACACACACACACACACACACACACACACACACACACACACACACAGAAATGTAGCAGACCTGTGAGTGGTGTTGCGGTGGAGTGTAAGTAAAGGCCAACCCCCTCCCAAGTGTCTAACAGCTCAATCTAAGGAGGAATGCAGACAGTTCAAGGACAGCAGAGGAGAGAGTGAAGCACACACCAATGCAGTAGTGATAGAGGTGTTGGTTGACTCCTCTCCTCTCTCAGTGGTAGAGATCCAGCCTTACACACAGAGATCACTGTCCCCTGTGTTCTGTTCCTACTCAATCACACAATACGCAGGCTCAATCTACACACACAAACACTACAGTTCTCCTCTCCTTTCCTCCACACCGATGGTGCTCTCCTCCTCTCTCCTCCTCTCTTCTCCTCTCCTCCTCCTCTCTCCTCTCTCCTTCTCTCCTCCTCTCTCCTCCTCTCTCCTTCCCCCCTCTCCTCCTCCTCTCCTCTTCCTCCTCCTTTCCTCCTCCTCTACTCTCCTCTCCTCTCTCCTTCTCTCCTCCTCTCTCCTCCTCTCTCCTCCTCCTCTCTCCTTCCCCGTGCTCCTCCTCCACTGCTCTTCCCTTCCTCCACATTTCCTCCTCCTCCTCTCTCCACCTCTCTCTTCCTCTCTCCTCCTCTCCTTCTCTCTACACCTCCTCTTTCCTCCTCTCCTCCTCCCCTCCTCTCTCCTCTCCTCATTCTCTCTCCTCCATTCCTCATACTCTCTCCTCCTCTCCTCCTCCACCTCTCCTCCTCCTCTCTCCTCCTCTCCTCATCCTCTCCTCATCCTCTCCTCATCTTTTCTTTAACATACAGTACAGTATCTGTCTTTTCTTCTCTTTCATATCATCCTCTTTATGCTTTCTTTCAGTCACTATGTTTCCTCTACCCACCTCCCTCCACCATCTCTCCATATTACAAACTCAGAATACTAATGCATTAGGCTGGAGACAATACAATTGGACACGTAATACTCTCCGGTAATGCCATGTCTGTGTGTTGTTAGCAGAGTTTTCCTATCTTGTTATTAGTTCACCATCTATCTGCACACACACACACACACACACACACACACACACACACACGCACACACACACACACACACACACACACACACACGCACACACACGCACACACACACACACACACACACACACACACACACACACACACACACACACACACACACACACACACACACACACACACACACATAAGCACACAAATGTCTGTGTGACTGTGTGGGTGTCATAATGTCTGTGTGAGTGTTGGGGGTGAGGGTTGTGTGTGTAGGAATCATGGTCTATCATTAAAGTGATCTGGGCATGTGCTGTCAGATACAGAGCCTTCAGAAATTATTCATAGCCCTTGACTTATTCCACATTTTGTTGTGTTACAGACAGTATTCAAAATGGATTAAATAGATATTTCTTCTCACTCATCTCAACCACACATAGTAAAAATAATGACAAAGTGAAATCATGTTTTTAGAAATGTTTGCAAATTTATTGAACATGAAATACAATACTTTGAAGAAGCACCTTTGGCAGCTATTACAGGTGTGAGTCTTTCTGGGTAAGTGTCTAAGAGCTTTCCACCCCTGGGTAAGTCTCTAAGATCATTCCACACCTGGGTACGTCTCTAAGATCATTCCACACCTGGGTAAGTCTCTAAGATCATTCCACACCTGGGTAAGTCTCTAAGATCATTCCACACCTGGGTAAGTCTCTAAGATCATTCCACACCTGGGTAAGTCTCTAAGAACTTTCCACACCTGGGTAAGTCTCTAAGATCATTCCACACCTGGTTAAGTCTCTAAGATCATTCCACACCTGGTTAAGTCTCTAAGATCATTCCACACCTGGGTAAGTCTCTAAGATCATTCCACACCTGGTTAAGTCTCTAAGATCATTCCACACCTGGGTAAGTCTCTAAGATCATTCCACACCTGGGTACGTCTCTAAGATCATTCCACACCTGGTTCAGTCTCTAAGATCATTCCACACCTGGTTAAGTCTCTAAGATCATTCCACACCTGGTTAAGTCTCTAAGATCATTCCACACCTGGGTAAGTCTCTAAGATCATTCCACACCTGGGTAAGTCTCTAAGATCATTCCACACCTGGGTATGTCTCTAAGATCATTCCACACCTGGGTACGTCTCTAAGATCATTCCACACCTGGGTACGTCTCTAAGAGCTTTCCACACCTGGTTAAGTCTCTAAGATCATTCCACACCTGGTTAAGTCTCTAAGATCATTCCACACCTGAGTAAGTCTCTAAGATCATTCCACACCTGGGTAAGTCTCTAAGAGCTTTCCACACCTGGGTAAGTCTCTAAGATCATTCCACACCTGAGTAAGTCTCTAAGATCATTCCACACCTGGGTAAGTCTCTAAGAGCTTTCCACACCTGGGTACGTCTCTAAGATCATTCCACACCTGGGTAAGTCTCTAAGATCATTCCACACCTGGGTACATCTCTAAGATCATTCCACACCTGGTTAAGTCTCTAAGAGCTTTCCACACCTGGGTACGTCTCTAAGAGCTTTCCACACCTGGTTAAGTCTCTAAGAGCTTTCCACACCTGGTTAAGTCTCTAAGATCATTCCACACCTGGTTAAGTCTCTAAGAGCTTTCCACACCTGGTTAAGTCTCTAAGAGCTTTCCACAGCCGGATTGTGCAACATTTGCCCTACATTATTTTCTAAATTGTTCCAGCTCTGTAAAAATGGTTGTTGATCATTGCGAGACAAATCTTTTCAGGTATTGCCATAGACTTTCAAATAGATTTAAGTCATAACTGTAACTAAGCCACTCTGGACAATTCACTGCCTTCTTGGTAAGCAACTCTAGTGTAGATTTTGGCTGTGTTTGACGTTATTGTCCTGCTGAAAGGTGAATTCATCTCCCAGTGTCTGGCGGAAAGCAGGCTGAACCAGGTTTTCCTCTAGGATTTTGCCTGTGCTTTGCTCCATTCTGTTTATCTTTTATTCTGAAAAACTCCCCAGTCCATAATGATCATAAGCGTACCCATAACATGATGCAGCCACCAATATGCTTGAAAATTTGAAGCGTGGTACTCAGTAATGTGTTGTATTGGACGTGCCCCAAACATAACAAGTCTGACACCAACAGGCTCCTGAACAGCTTCTGTCCCCAAGCCATTAGACTGTTAAATAGCTAATAGAATGTCTACATGGACTAGCTGATGTGACCCTTTGATTTGATTTTAGATTTTTATACTGACTACACACACACACACACACACACACACACACACACACACACACACACACACACACACACGCCTCAAACATAACACTTTGTATTCAAGACAAAAATTGATTTGCTTGCCACATTTTTTTTCAGTATTACTTTAGTGCCTTGTTGCAAACAGGATGCCCATTTTGGGATATTTTTATTCTGTACGGGCTTCCTTCTTTTCACAGTCAATTATGTTAGTATTGTGGAGTAACAACAATGTTGTTGATCCATCCTCAGTTTTCCCCTATCACAGCCATTCAACTCTGTAAATGTTTTATAGTCACCATTGGCGTCATGGCGTCATAAAGTCACCATTGGCCCTGAGCGGTTTCCTTCCTCTACGGCAATTTAGGAAGGACTTCTGTATCTTTGTAGTCACAGGGTGTATTGATACACCATCCAAAGTGCAATAACTTCACCATGCTCCAAAGGATATTCAATGTCTGCTTTTTTTCCCCATCTAAAAATAGATGCCCTTTTTGCTAGACATTGGAAAAACTCCCTGATCTTTGTGGTTCAATCTGTGCTTAAAATTCATTGCTCGACTTGGGGACCTTACAGATAATTGTGTGTGTGGGGTACAGAGGTGAGGTAGTCATTCACAAAGTGAGTCCATGCAACTTATTATGTGACTTGTTAAGCACATTTTTTCTCCTGAACATATTTAGGCTTGCCATAACAAAGTGGTTGAATGTTTATTGACTCAAGACATTTCAGCTTTTTATTTTTTATTCATTTGTAAAAAGTTCTAACAAAAATAATTCCAATTTGACATTATGGGATATTGTGTGTAGGTCAGTAACAAAACATTTACACTTCATACATTTTAAATGCAGGTTGTAACACAACAAAATGTGGAAAAACACAAGTGGTGTAAATACTTTCTGTAGGCTCTGTATGACACCTACAGTAAGACCGTAACATGAGGAAATAAGGGCTGGGAATGGGATATAACCATGGAACTGGGATATAAAGATGAACCTGGGTAATAAGGATAAATGTAAATGTTCAGGAGCCTGTTGGTGTCAGACTTCTAACCTTTACACTAAACCCCCTAGAAATAGCATTTGACATTGTGGGGACCAACAAAATGTCCCCAGTTGGTCAATTTTTTGTTTGTTTACTATTCTTGTAGAGACTTCAGGTCACCACAATAATAGTTAAACACGTCCACACACACACACACACACACACACACACACACACACACACACACACACACACACACACACACACACACACACACACACACACACACACACACACACACACACACACACACACACACACACACACACACACACACACACACACACACCACACACACACAGACACACACAGGCAGACAGGGTGATGGGATAAGTGCAGACACAGGTAGCCCAGGGAGGGTAGCTGTAGCTCGAGGTAGAAGAATGTTCGGTATGGTGGAAGAATAGAGAGGACAGGAGCAGAAGTGACAGAAGGGCTAGAGAGAACAGAGGAGCAGGAGACATGTGGAGGGAGAGAGAGTAGAGGGTATATCCTCAGGCTGTGGAGCGCTACAGCAACATCTCTCACATCAATCCTGGCAGCTGCTAATGTATCACAGATCTTGTATCTCAGCTCCATCCTCATATCCCAGCTCCATCCTCATATCTCAGCTCCATCCTCATATCCCAGCTCCATCCTCAAATCTCTGCTCCATCCTCATATCTCAGCTCCATCCTCATATCTCAGCTCCATCCTCATATCTCAGCTCCATCCTCATATCTCAGCTCCATCCTCATATCCCAGCTCCATCCTCATATCTCAGCTCCATCCTCATATCCCAGCTCCATCCTCATATCTCTGCTCCATCCTCATATCTCAGCTCCATCCTCATATCTCAGCTCCATCCTCATATCTCAGCTCCATCCTCATATCTCAGCTCCATCCTCATATCCCAGCTCCATCCTCATATCTCAGCTCCATCCTCATATCCCAGCTCCATCCTCATATCCCAGCTCCATCCTCATATCCCAGCTCCATCCTCATATCTCAGCTCCATCCTCATATCTCAGCTCCATCCTCATATCTCAGCTCCATCCTCATATCTTAGCTCCATCCTCATATCTCAGCTCCATCCTCATATCCCAGCTCCATCCTCATATCTCAGCTCCATCCTCATATCCCAGCTCCATCCTCATATCCCAGCTCCATCCTCATATCCCAGCTCCATCCTCATATCCCAGCTCCATCCTCATATCCCAGCTCCATCCTCATATCTCAGCTCCATCCTCATATCTCAGCTCCATCCTCA
>NC_042959.1:12518250-12575750 GCF_901001165.1 Salmo trutta | reverse complement strand
CTGGAGATATGAACTACATCATAGATTACATTCAAAGGTTGAAATTTCATTTCAATTTCCCTGTTGTTCACTTTGAGTAGAAATAGTGAAAATTGTTAAAAGTGTTCGTCACTAAATCCGGCGAGAACGAGGAATATGAAAAAATGTCAAACTTGAGCTGGTCTGAGCAGATGGCTGTGCATGCCCTCACCTTCTACTAACTTCTGCTGATTCACTAAGATCTGCCCACTATAGTGTTCTGTCAGAACTTAATGTTGAGGCCCTTTGTCACCACAACATCCACGGACACAGCTGCCTCCGATAGGATAAAGTTTATATAAGTATGGTCTATCGTAAAGCTTATTTTGTATTCTTTTGCTTTGGTAAGACTGAAAAGAAATAAATATGTAAAGTCATATCACATAAAATACTTTGTAACAAGATAGACAGTGACCTTCAAGTGTCTATTTGTCACGTTCTGACCAGTATGAGGGTTATTTTGTTAGTGTAGGCTGGTCAGGACGTGGCAGAGGGTATTTGGTTTATATGGTTCGGGGTGTGTGTATTATGTAAAGGGTAGTGGATTTTTGTATTCTGGGGTTTTTGGTCACTGCTCTGTTAGTCTATGTTCTTTCTAGTTAGTCTGTTTTCTATGTTTAGTTAATTGGGGTGTGGACTCTCAATTGAAGGCAGGTGTTGTCTTGTTGCCTTTGATTGAGAGTCCTATATATTAGGGTGTGTTTGTAAGTTGTGGGAGGTTGTCACTTGAATTGCTGTTGTTCGCCTTCAAGTCTGTATTCATCGTCCATCGTTTTGTTTTTGTTTGTGTAAGTGTTTTCATTAAAGTTAATTATGAGCACTCAACCCGCTGCGCCTTGGTCCATTCCTGACGACCGTCGTTACAGAACCTCCCACCAAATCCGGACCAAGCAGCGAAGGAAGGAGCAACAGGTGGACTTAGTGGAGCAAAGGGAATTTGAGTTGGACCAACGGGAGAAATGGACATGGGAACAGATTATGGCCGGAGAGGGCCCATGGAAAAAATGGAGCGAAGACCGGGAACGCTACAGGGGAACACGACTGGCTATTAAACCGGAGAGGCAGCCCCAATAATGTTTTTTGGGGGGGCACACGGGTAGTTTGGCAGGGCCAGGAGTGAGCCACAAGCCAAATCCCCGTGCTTATTGGGGGCAGCCTAGTATTATTCAGGTCCCGTGCGTTGGAGTGAGGTGCACGGCGTTGAGGCCTAGTATTCACTGGCCGGTGTGCGCTGTACCTGCGCCCCGCATTTGTCAGGGGAAAGTGGGCATCCAGCCAGGAAGGGTGGAGCCAGTACTGCACTCGAGACCGCCAGTGCGCCTTCACGGTCCAATATATCCTGTTCCCGCTCCACGCACTAACCCTAAGGTATGTGTTTCCAGTCTGGCATATCCAGTACCAGCACCACGCACCAGGCTTCCAGTGCGTCATCCCAGTCCAACCCGTCCTGTTCCCGCTCCACGCACTAGCCCTAAGGTGTGTGTTTCCAGGCTGGCATATCCAGTACCAGCACCACGCACCAGGCTTCCAGTGCGTCAGCCCAGTCCAACCCGTCCTGTTCCCGCTCCACGCACTAGCCCTAAGGTGTGTGTTTCCAGGCTGGCATATCCAGTACCAGCACCACGCACCAGGCTTCCAGTGCGTCAGCCCAGCCCAACCCGTCCTGTTCCCACTCCACGCACTAGCCCTAAGGTGTGTGTTTCCAGGCTGGCATATCCAGTACCAGCACCACGCACCAGGCTTCCAGTGCGTCAGCCCAGCCCAACCCGTCCTGTTCCCGCTCCACGCACTAGCCCTAAGGTGTGTGTTTCCAGGCTGGCATATCCAGTACCAGCACCACGCACCAGGCTTCCAGTGCGTCAGCCCAGTCCAATACGTCCTGTTCCCGCTCCACGCACTAGCCCTAAGGTGTGTGTTTCCAGTCTGGCATATCCAGTACCAGCACCACGCACCAGGCTTCCAGTGCGTCAGCCCAGTCCAGCACGTCCTGTCCATGTTCCTCGTACTAGCCATGTGGTGTGTGTCCTTAGTCTGGCACGTCCTAAGCCAGCCCCACGCACCAGGCCTTCCGGCAACAGGGCCTCGTCCAGAGCTTCCGGCGACAGTGCCCCGGAGAGAGACGGCCCACTGTTCGGAACCAGGTGAGACGGCCCACTGTTCAGAGCCGAGTGAGTCTGGGTACAGTCCAGAACTTCCGGCAACAGTGCCTCGTCCAGAACTTCCGGCAACAGTGCCTCGTCCAGAACTTCCGGCAACAGTGCCTCGTCCAGAACTTCCGGCAACAGTGCCTCGTCCAGAGCTTCCGGCGACAGTGCCCTGCAGAGAGACGGCCCACTGTTCGGAACCAGGTGAGACGGCCCACTGTTCAGAGCCGAGTCTGGCTACAGTCCAGAACTTCCGGCAACAGTGCCTCGTCCAGAACTTACGGCAACAGTGCCTCGTCCAGAACTTCCGGCAACAGTGCCTCGTCCACAACTTCCGGCAACAGTGCCTCGTCCAGAGCTTCCGGCGACAGTGCCCCGGAGAGAGACGGCCCACTGTTCAGAGCCGAGTGAGTCTGGCTACAGTCCAAAACCAAGTGAGTCTGTCTACAGTCCAGAGCTCCTAGAGTCTTCCTACAGTCCAGAGCTCCTAGAGTCTTCCTACAGTCCAGAGCTCCTAGTCTTCCTACAGTCCAGAGCTCCTAGAGTCACCCTACAGTCCAGAGCTCCTAGAGTCACCCTACAGTCCAGAGCTCCTAGAGTCACCCTACAGTCCAGAGCTCCTAGAGTCACCCTACAGTCCAGGGTCGACAGAGAGGGACATCACTGTAGAGACAGTTTATGAGGGGAGTGAGCCAGGGGTGGAGTGGGGTCTGAGTCCGGCTCCTGAGCCACCTCCTGAGGGGGGAGTATTGGGGTTAGGGGGGGGTGTTGCAGGAGCACCGTCGGTGACGGTGGCCACCCTCCCTTCCCTCCCATGTACTTTTGGGGATCTATTAGTGTTTTGGGGGTTATTTGTTGTTGGTTTTTTTGTGTGTGAGGTGCATCCGGGGTCTGCACCTTTTTGGGGGGGGGGGGGGTTAATGTCACGTTCTGACCAGTATGAGGGTTATTTTGTTAGTGTAGGCTGGTCAGGACGTGGCAGAGAGTATTTGGTTTATGTGGTTCGGGGTGTGTGTATTTATGTAGAGGGTAGTGGATTTATGTATTCCGGGTTTTTTTGGTCACTGCTCTGTTAGTCTATGTTCTTTCTAGTTAGTCTGTTTTCTATGTTTAGTTAATTGGGTTGTGGACTCTCAATTGAAGGCAGGTGTTGTCTAGTTGCCTTTGATTGAGAGTCCTATATATTAGGTTGTGTTTGTGTTTGTAAGTTGTGGGAGGTTGTCACTTGAATTGCTGTTGTTCGCCTTCAAGTCTGTATTCGTCGTCCATCGTTTTGTTTTTGTTTGTGTAAGTGTTTTCATTAAAGTTAATTACGAGCACTCAACCCGCTGCGCTTTGGTCCATTCCTGACGACCGTCGTTACACTATTTAGCACAACGTGGCAGTAAGCCAGTAGTATACAATAATGTATTTCATTTGCAGGATTTATCCCAGTGTTTATGAATTCACCAAAGCTACTGGAGAGGAGAAGGAGGCATCCTTAATACGCAAACATTGAGCCTTAATTTAACTAAAGTGATCAGATTTATGCATTTAGAATAATGAACATCAGCATTCATTACCTCTCCACAGGGTAACACACGCACGCACGCGCACACACACACACGCACACACACAGAGCTAATGTCAATTTAAAACTGCTTCAACATTCCATTGGGGGGAAGGAGGAAAAGCAGGGAGGGAGGGAGGGAGTGAGGGAGGGGTGTGAGAGTAAAACTATAAGCGATGGCAACATAGATGTTTTGTCCAGTTTTGGGGAGGGTGGGCTTAGCGTGAGAGAACTCTCTCCACCTCCATTGTTCAGTGACCAACTCCCATTTCCATTTGCCAAAAACTACCACCAACCCCTCTTTCTTCATGCCTCCAATAATACCTAAAGCCACCCTCCTCCTTGTCCCATATCCCTTCAACATTTCCCAAATCTCTCGGAAGGGAACATGTTTCCCTCATCACTCAACAGGGGACATGTTTCCCCCAGCACTCAACAGGGGACATGTTTCCCCCAGAACTCAACAGAGGACATGTTTGCCCCAGCACTCAACAGGGGACATGTTTCCCCCATCACTCAACAGAGGACATGTTTCCCCCAGCACTCAACAGGGGACATGTTTCCCCCAGCACTCAGCAGGGGACATGTTTCCCCCAGCACTCAACAGGGGACATGTTTCCCCCAGAACTCAACAGAGGACATGTTTGCCCCAGCACTCAACAGGGGACATGTTTCCCCCATCACTCAACAGAGGACATGTTTCCCCCAGCACTCAACAGGGGACATGTTTCCCCCAGCACTCAACAGGGGACATGTTTCCGCCAGCACTCAACAGGGGACATGTTTCCCCCAGCACTCAACAGGGGACATGTTTCCCCCAGCACTCAACAGGGGACATGTTTCCCCAAGCACTCAACAGGGGACATGTTTCCCCCAGCACTCAACAGGGGACATGTTTCCCCCAGCACTCTATAGGGGACATGTTTCCCCCAGCACTCAACAGAGGACATGTTTCCCCCAGCACTCTATAGGGGACATGTTTCCCCCAGCACTCTATAGGGGACATGTTTCCCCCAGCACTAAACAGGGGACATGTTTCCCCCAGCACTCAAAAGGGGACATGTTTCCCCCAGCACTCAACAGGGGACATGTGTCCCCCAGCACTCTATAGGGGACATGTTTCCCCCATCCCTCAGCAAGGGACATGATACCCCAGCACTCTGCAGGGCACATGTTCCCACCAGCACTCTATAGCGGACATGTTTCCCAAATCCCTCAGCAGGGGACATGTTTCCCCCAGCACTCAACAGGGGACATGTTTCCCCCATTACTCAGCAGGGGACATGTTTCCCCCATCCCTCTGCAGGGGACATGTTTCCCCCATCCCTCAGCAGTGGACATGTTTCTCCCAGCACTCTATAGCGGACATGTTTCCCCCATCCCTCAGCAGGGGACATGTTTCTCCCAGCACTCTATAGGGGACATGTTTCCCCCATTACTCAGCAGGGGACATGTTTCCCCCATCCCTCTGCAGGGGACATGTTTCCCCATCCCTCAGCAGGGGAAATGTTTCCCCCAGCACTCTGCAGGGGACATGTTTCCCCCAGCACTCTATAGCGGACATGTTTCCCCCATCCCTCAGCAGGGGACATGTTTCCCCCATCCCTCAGCAGGGGACATGTTTCCCCCATCCCTCAGCAGGGGACATGTTTCCCCCATTATTCAGCAGGGGACATGTTTCCCCCAGCACTCAGCAGGGGACATGTTTCCCCCATCTCTCAACAAGGGACATGTTTCCCCCACCACTCAGCAGGGGACATGTTTCCCCCAGCACTCAGCAGGAGACATGTTTCCCCCATCCCTCAGCTGGGGACATGTTTCCCCCATCCCTCAGCAGGGGACATGTTTCCCCCATCCCTCAGCAGGGAACATGTTTCCCCCACCACTCAGCAGGAGACATGTTTCCCCCACTACTCAGCAGGGGACATGTTTCCCCCACCACTCAGCAGGAGACATGTATCCCCCACCACTCAGCAGGGGACATGTTTCCCCCAGCACTCAGCAGGGGACATGTTTCCCCCATCTCTCAACAGGGGACATGTTTCCCCCATCTCTCAACAGGGGACATGTTTCCCCCAGCACTCAGCAGGGGACATGTTTCCCCCAGCACTCAGCATGGGACATGTTTCCCCCAGCACTCAGCAGGGGACATGTTTCCCCCAGCACTCAACAGGGGACATGTTTCTCCCAGCACTCAACAGGGGACATGTTTCCCTCATCCCTCAGCAGGAGACATGTATCCCCCACCACTCAGCAGGGGACATGTTTCCCCCAGCACTCAGCAGGAGACATGTTTCCCCCATCTCTCAACAGGGGACATGTTTCCCCCATCTCTCAACAGGGGACATGTTTCCCCCATCTCTCAACAGGGGACATGTTTCCCCCAGCACTCAGCAGGGGACATGTTTCCCCCATCTCTCAACAGGGGACATGTTTCCCCCATCCCTCAGCAGGAGACATGTATCCCCCACCACTCAGCAGGGGACATGTTTCCCCCAGCACTCAGCAGGAGACATGTTTCCCCATCTCTCAACAGGGGACATGTTTCCCCCATCTCTCAACAGGGGACATGTTTCCCCCAGCACTCAGCAGGGGACATGTTTCCCCCATCTCTCAACAGGGGACATGTTTCCCCCAGCACTCAGCAGGGGACATGTTTCCCCCAGCACTCAGCAGGGGACATGTTTCCCCCATCTCTCAACAGGGGACATGTTTCCCCCAGCACTCAGCAAGGGACATGTTTCCCCCAGCACTCAGCAGGGGACATGTTTCCCCCATCGCTCAACAGGGGACATGTTTCCCCCATCACTCAACAGGGGACATGTTTCCCCCAGCACTCAGCAGGGGACATGTTTCCCCCATCTCTCAACAGGGGACATGTTTCCCCCAGCACTGTGTCCATTTGGGTTAGTTAGTGTTCCAGTTACAGTAGTGAACAAGTATTATACACACACTTATACAAACACACACACACACACATATGTACAAACACTAATACATATACACACACACACAGTGCCAGCACTTCACGGCACATGAATAAGATGTTTGCCCTCTTTATTTTCCTGTTGACTACTAAGTGGCCCCGCTAATGCTTCTGCGTGTTTGAACCTCATGAACTAAGAGGCGCACTACCTACTAATTCTTTCTGCTCTACCTGGCTTCTGCTCTATGCTCTAGGGCACAGGGACACAGCTGAAGAAGTGGCCCCTGGAGCAATGCATTACAGACACACTACATGGGGCAGTTTCGACCTCAGAGTGCCCTGGACTGACACATAATTTTCCCGTGCATGGACACACTAAAGAGGGCCCCTGGTGATATAATTTCCACCCAAACAAGCATGTTAACATAATGGCTAATATTACCATGTATCAAAGAGCTCTTCTGCTCACGACCTTGCTCCTCGCTGACTTTCATCCTTAGCCTTTTAGATACAGTAGAGCAAGTTGACTGACCTAAGAAAAAAAGGAAAGAGAGAGAGAGACAGAGAGAGAGAGACAGAGAGAGACAGAGAGACAAAGAGACAGAGAGAGACAGAGAGAGAGAGACAGAGAGAGACAGAGAGACAAAGAGACAGAGAGAGACAGAGAGAGAGAGACAGAGAGAGAGAGAGAGAGAGAGAGAGAGAGAGACAGAGAGACAAAGAGACAGAGAGAGAGAGAGACAGAGAAAGAGAGACAGAGAGACAGAGACAGACAGACAGAGAGAAAGAGACAGAGAGACAGAGAGACAGAGAAGACAGACAGACAGACAGACAGACAGACAGACAGACAGACAGACAGACAGACAGACAGACAGACAGACAGACAGACAGACAGACAGACAGACAGACAGACAGACAGACAGACAGACAGACAGACAGACAGACAGACAGAGAGAGAGACAGAGAGAGAGAGACAGAGAGAGACACAGAGAGAGACAAAGAGAGCATAGGCTCCTGAGTTCTTCTAAAAACATGTAGAATTATATTTGGATAAATGTAGATAAACTTGCTTTTATTTCACAAGGACTTTTACAGGATACTAAACTCAACATCAAAACCGTCAATCCAAATCACAATTCCATACCTAATATCTTGATTTTGGACAAAATTACCTGAATGGACTATTACTACCAAGGACTATCAAGAAGAAAAAAACTTCTAACATACCAAAACCTGCAGAAGATACACAGCGGAACCTGGAAATACCATCCAACACAACACTGATATTCAGTAATGTTCAGTCTGAACCTACTTCTGAAGGAAAAGTTAAAAACAATCATCTCTAGGTCATTTTGTTATATAAAGCTTTAAAAAGAATGCTACTAAACTACCAAGCTGCTAGGAAATAGTAGGACAAATTACTTTGGCACTGTTGGAAGATTTGGCGATTGGAAGAATTCCATTCCAGAAAAGAGCCGTTAAATTATACAACCACTTAAAAGGAAGCGATTCCCAAACCTTCCATAAGAAAGCCATCACCAACAGAGAAATAAACCTGGAGAGTCCCCTAAACAAGCTGGTCCTCGGGCTCTGTTCACAAACACAAACACACCCCACAGAGCGCCAGGACAGCAACACAGTTAGAACCAACCAAATCATGCGAAAACAAAAAGATACTTACTTGACACATTGGAAAGAATTTTCTGAAAAACAGAGCAAACTAGAATGCTATTTGGCCCTAAACAGAGAGTACACAGTGGCAGAATACCTGACCACTGTGACTGACCCAACATTAAGGAAATATTTGACTATGTACAGACTCAGTGAGCATAGCCTTGCTATTGAGAAAGGCCACAGAAGGCTCTCAAGATAAGACAGGCTATGTACACACCGCCCACAAAATGAGGTGGAAACTGAGCTGCACTTCCTAAACTCTCGCCAAATGTATGACCATATTAGAGACACATACTTTCCTCAGATTACACAGACCCACAAACAATTCGAAAACAAATCCAATTTTGATAAACTCCCATATCTATTGGATGAAATACCACAGTGTGCCATCACAGCAGCCTTATTTCTGACCTGTTGCCACAAGAAAAGGGCTAGCAGCTGAATGACTGGTGTACCATACAGCTGCTATCCTTGGTGCTGAATGACTGGTGTACCATACAGCTGCTATCCTTGGTGCTGAATGACTGGTGTACCATACAGCTGCTATCCATGGTGCTGAATGGCTGGTGTACCATACAGCTGCTATCCGTGGTGCTGAATGGCTGGTGTACCATACAGCTGCTATCCATGGTGCTGAATGGCTGGTGTACCATACAGCTGCTACCCATAGTGCTGAATGACTGGTGTACCATACAGCTGCTATCCATGGTGCTGAATGACCGGTGTACCATACAGCTGCTATCCATAGTGCTGAATGACTGGTGTACCATACAGCTGCTATCCATGGTGCTGAATGGCTGGTGTACCATACAGCTGCTATCCATGGTGCTGAATGGCTGATTTACCATAATGCTGCTATCCATGGTGCTGAATGGCTGGTGTACCATAATGCTGCTATCCTTGGTGCTGAACGGCTGGTGTAGCATACAGCTGTTATCCATGGTGCTGAATGGCTGGTGTACCATCATGCTGCTATCCATAGTGCTGAATGACTGGTGTACCATACAGCTGCTATCCATGGTGCTGAATGGCTGGTGTACCATAATGCTGCTATCCTTGGTGCTGAATGGCTGGTGTACCATAATGCTGTTATCCATGGTGCTGATCTCTTTCTTTCTGTTGGTACTGCAGGGATCACAGTTTGGCAAGGGAACAGGGAGACAGGGATCAGCACCTTAGCCAGCTCCTGTAGCGCTGATGCGCTGTGATACTAATGATGATACATGCAGGGCAGTGTGAGTCCATCCTAACCATTTGGGTCATGGTTATAGCAGTGTGTTCTCACTCATAATGACAGTCATAGAGTCAAAGAGTCTCCTACTTAATATGATTTTACTGATTAACTTCATCTGTCTGCCAACTCAGCAATGTGAGACAAATTTCAAACCAGGACCTCGGAAAGCAGTGTGTGTGTGTGTGTGTGTGTGTGTGTGTGTGTGTGTGTGTGTGTGTGTGTGTGTGTGTGTGTGTGTGTGTGTGTGTGTGTGTGTGTGCGTGCGTGCATGCTCTAAGTTGGGGGTTAACGATGGATTCAAAGGAACCCTTTGAGGTATTTTTATGTTCCTTTGCTGCTCTCTTTGCCAGTTTCCTATATAGGTCACAGACTGCTCTCGCTCTCACACACACAGCTATTTGCACTGGGTAATACACTTTCGGACTCTTACATGTGTACTGGGCAAGCTATGACTGATGTTAAATGCCAGGGCTAGTTTTCCAGTCTCTCTCTCTCTCCCTCTCTCTCTCTCTCTCTCTCTCTCTCTCGCTCTCTCTTCCTCTCTCTCTCTCTCCCTCTCTCTCTCCCTCTCTCCCTCCTATGTGTCCCTCTGATTCTGTCTCTCCATGTCTTTTCTGAGGATAAAAGTTACCACTTTATTCCCTGTGTAGCAAGACACATGTAGCGCCACTGTCCAAATGCTAGCTAGCCAGTTATGCTAGCTATGCTATGTTATGCTAGCTAGCTGTGTGTGGACACAGCTAACCCCACAAGAATAGTAAACGAACAACGTTTTTACCAATTTACATTTTGTTAGTCCTCACAAGGTCAAACAATATTTTTTTCCAGGTGGTTTAGAGTTAAGGTTAGAATTCGTGTTATGGTTAGAATTAGGTTCAGGGTTAGGGTTAGGAATTAGGGTTAGGGTTAGGGTTAGGAATTAGGGTTAGGGTTAGGGTTAGGAATTAGGGTTAGGGTTAGGGTTAGGAATTAGGGTTTGGTTTAGGATTAGGGTTAGGAGCTAGGGTTAGGGTTAGGGTTAGGAATAAGGGTTAGGGTTAGTGTTAGGAATTAGGGTTAGGGTTAGGGTTAGGAATTAGGGTTTGGTTCAGGGTTAGGGTTAGGAATTAGGGTTAGGGTTAGGGTTAGGAATTAGGGTTAGGGTTAGGGTTAGGAATTAGGGTTAGGGTTAGGGTTAGGAATTAGGGTCAGGGTTAGGAATTAGGGTTAGGAATTAGGGTTTGGTTCAGGGTTAGGGTTAGGAATTAGGGTTAGGGTTAGGGTTAGGGTTAGGAATTAGGGTTAGGGTTAGGGTTAGGAATTAGGGTTAGGGTTAGGGTTAGGAATTAGGGTTAGGGTTAGGGTTAGGAATTAGGGTTAGGGTTAGGAATTAGGGTTTGGTTCAGGGTTAGGGTTAGGAATTAGGGTTTGGTTTAGGGTTAGGAGCTAGGGTTAGGGTTAAGGTTGGGTTTTTGGGTTAGGGTACGGATACAGGTTAGGGTACAGGTTAGGTTTAGGGTTAGGGGTTAGGGAAAATAGGGTTTTGAAAGGGACCGAATTGTGTGTCCCCACAAGGTTAGTTGTACAAGACTGTGTGTGTGTGTGTGTGTGTGTGTGTGTGTGTGTGTGTGTGTGTGTGTGTGTGTGTGTGTGTGTGTGTGTGTGTGTGTGTGTGTTTGTGTGTGTGTGTGTGTAACCTCAGCCGTTCTGAAACCTACAGATGTACAGTTAGTACTAGGATTCAGAAGCATCTAGACCATTGCTGTCCAGGACGTCGATCGCAATCTTCTTTCTAGTAGACCGCATTAAAGTTTCAAAATGTATGCACTCAAAATATTTATTTTGCCAGTTCACAGCATTACCATCGAGTCTGCTTAAAAATAACGAGGTCCACCGATCTGATGCACCGTATGCTTTGCTTACAGGTTAGCTTCTTTGTCGAATATTACTGCACAGACAAAATACAAAAAAAAATGCTTGATTGACATAAAATTGGACCAACCCGCGGCACTATAGTTGCTACATTTGTCGCTACCATAGCAACTGTCTGCAGTTAGTATGTTTACATTTCCACTCTTGAGAGACCTGCAACAGACCTGAAACAGAATAATCTTTGTTTTTCCAGTGGTTGTTTTTTTCTATGAAGTTGTGGTTACATTTTTAATATGAGTGCTGGACCAAGCAGCAAGAACTTTCACTTTCACAGTGAGTGGGAGGAAGATTATTTTTGCCCCACAACAAATTCAAAATCTGTGTGTCTGATCTACCATTCAAATGTAGCTCTTGCTAAGAAGGGAAATGTCGAGAGGCATTTCAAAACAGTTCACAAGAAATATGAAAGTGACTTTCCAGCTAAAGGTGAACTACGTAAAAGAAAAGTTTAAAAGTTGAAGTCTCAACCTGCTGCCCAACAATCAATCTTTAGAAGGTCCAGCTCAACATCAAAGACAGCCACTATCACATCATTTCGGGTGAGTCACATACTAGCAAAGCACAAGGCACCGTTCCAGGATGGAGAAATGGTAAAATAGGCATTTTTAGAGGCAGCAGAATCAAGCTGGACACCTGCTTGAGGCTGGCAATCAGTAGCTACAACCCAGACCATGCTAAGCTAGCTGACAGGGGGGGGTAGACCGCGTTAGGAAGAGGGTGGAAAAAGTAGATCTTATGTAACTAAAGTCTGGGCAGCCCTGTTCTGGGTCACGGTGCTTCTTGGGTGTTGTCGTTGTTGGCAAAGTGTCTCTGGGTCGGGCACACATTTAAACATTTAAAGAGCATATGAAATGGTTCATACTGCAGAGACTTACAATGCCATCCATACAAAGCCATGAAGTTCTCTTTACCATCAAATCTACGTCTACTCTCATAACAGAAAATCCTTCCCACAAAACGACGGTTGAGTGTGCCATGTACGATTACCTGGACAGAACAAAAAGGCCATACTGTATTATATGGTACAAGATAATGTCTGCTCTCACGAATGGCAGTCAGACAGAGGTTGTCTACTGTGTGTTTCTATCTGCTCAGTTCCAAAATAGGATTTCAACCTTGTTAGTGTTTTCTGTTCGACATATCTGACTAGATTAATGGGCCAGCTCGTCTCTCTCTCTCTCTCTCTCTCTCTCTCTCTCTCTCTCTCTCTCTCTCTCCCTCTCCCTCTCCCTCTCCCTCTCCCTCTTCCTCTCCCTCTTCCTCTCCCCTAAATTTCAAACAACAAAAGACCTGAGAGCACAACTTCACTCGAGGGACAACATCACACACAACACATGAAAAACAACACAATACAATGCACAACACAAAACACCTTCATTTGCATTTTCATTTAATTTTCTCTTGGCCCGTAGCGCCTGTGTACCAAATCAATCTTTCTAACTCCATTTCCAATATATTAAAGGGAGACGGGAGGAAAGAATAAAGGGAAATATTGATTGTCTGAGCGTTCATTGTGTCTGCTCGCAGATTGCACACTTCATATGAATTCAATTATATTGCTGTTTGTTGTGATTTATTTATTTTTTGTGTGTGTTTTTCTGTGGTAGAGAATGATGATGGTAATTTCATGTGGCGTAGGAGTGACTGTCATGGAATGGTGGTTAAAACTCGATGTCCACCTGTCACAGTCAGGGTGCCTTGATTGGCTCCTGTTGGGGTTCTAATGGTGTTGATTGGTTGGTATTAGATTCTAATGATGATGATTGGCTGGTGTTAGATTCTAATGATGATGATTGGCTGATGTTGGGTTTTAATGACATTGCCGTGCTAGATTAGGAGAAACTGTTGGGATTTCCCTATCATAGTTTTTTTCCTAGAGGATAGAAAGATAGAGAACACAAATGTAATGTGGGTGTGTACTAGGCAGTCAGCTGTCTGTCTCCAGAGTAGAGTGGTTGATGGAAGGTGACACGCACCATTTCATAACCAAGCTGCTCTGCAGTCTCTGTCTTTTCTCTTACAGCAGTCACACACACACACACACACACACACACACACACACACCACGACATCTTACTGAAAATATCTATTTCCATGAGGGTAGATCCAATAAACCAAGCCACACACTCATACTTAGGCACGCAATCACACACTCAGCAAGATACACACACACAGACAGTTAAACATGAAAATGTCCATCCTCATATTGAACCCTTCAGGTGTGTGTCTGTTCAGTATGCATGACCACAATGTATTCTGATGTCACTAATCAATGTCATTCTGACTTCATCTTCTGCATATCAATGGTTAAATGAGACACAGAGGAGTGCTACCCAGAATGGCAAGAGCTAGTGACCTTTTACTGCAGTGGGTTAATCAGGGTCACACAGAGTTTTTCTTGGTAGTCTTAAATAAATCTACTTTGAAACAAAAGTATACACTTCACACACAAGGTTATAGGCTTACCACACCTTTACCATGTCAGATACGGAGTTGGAATGTATTACATTTGGAGTTTGCATCCCAATATTACACTTTATATAGAACAGAAGACTTAAATATTGCAAAACTGTTTGCCATAGAAACACTGGATTTTCAATTATTTGTATTTTTTTTTATCATGTTTATTAATGATGGAAAAGGAAAATGATGAATAACATTCCACCCATGAGGCCACTAGAGGGTGATTTGGTCATTTGACTGCAGTAAAGGGATCTATGTTCAGTGGGCTAGTATAGTCTTGAGTCACATGTGACTTGGGTTCGATTCCTGTTCTGTCACAGTTATTTATAGTCCACTGTCAAGGCAGAGAGTTTTCCTGTTTGACTGACACCTCATATCTCCTACCAGGGACTGACTGACTGTCTCTCTCTTTCTCACACACACCTGTCTGTTAGCCAGACATTCACCACTGTACACTCCAGTATACAGACAGTGGTAATCTGCATCCTAGACATCTTATTGCCTATACAGAACCCTATGGGCCCAGGTCAAAAGCAGTGCGCTAGAAAGGGAACATTGTGCTAGTTGGGATGCAGACCTAGTTTTGGTGCCAGTCCTGTGAGAGTGGAGGAATCCACAGACAGCTGTTAGTTGGGACGCAGACCTAGTTTTGGTGCCAGTCCTGTGAGAGTGGAGGAATCCACAGACAGCTGTTAGTTGGGACGCAGACCTAGTTTTGGTGCCAGTCCTGTGAGAGTGGAGGAATCCACAGACAGCTGTTAGTTGGGACGCAGACCTAGTTTTGGTGCCAGTCCTGTGAGAGTGGAGGAATCCACAGACAGCTGTTAGTTGGGACGCAGACCTAGTTTTGGTGCCAGTCCTGTGAGAGTGGAGGAATCCACAGACAGCTGTTAGTTGGGACGCAGACCTAGTTTTGGTGCCAGTCCTGTGAGAGTGGAGGAATCCACAGACAGCTGTTAGTTGGGACGCAGACCTAGTTTTGGTGCCAGTCCTGTGAGAGTGGAGGAATCCACAGACAGCTGTTAGTTGGGACGCAGACCTAGTTTTGGTGCCAGTCCTGTGAGAGTGGAGGAATCCACAGACAGCTGTTAGTTGGGACGCAGACCTAGTTTTGGTGCCAGTCCTGTGAGAGTGGAGGAATCCACAGACAGCTGTTAGTTGGGACGCAGACCTAGTTTTGGTGCCAGTCCTGTGAGAGTGGAGGAATCCACAGACAGCTGTTAGTTGGGATGCAGACCTAGTTTTGGTGCCAGTCCTGTGAGAGTGGAGGAATCCACAGACAGCTGTTAGTTGGGACGCAGACCTAGTTTTGGTGCCAGTCCTGTGAGAGTGGAGGAATCCACAGACAGCTGTTAGTTGGGACGCAGACCTAGTTTTGGTGCCAGTCCTGTGAGAGTGGAGGAATCCACAGACAGCTGTTAGTTGGGACGCAGACCTAGTTTTGGTGCCAGTCCTGTGAGAGTGGAGGAATCCACAGACAGCTGTTAGTTGGGATGCAGACCTAGTTTTGGTGCCAGTCCTGTGAGAGTGGAGGAATCCACAGACAGCTGTTAGTTGGGACGCAGACCTAGTTTTGGTGCCAGTCCTGTGAGAGTGGAGGAATCCACAGACAGCTGTTAGTTGGGACGCAGACCTAGTTTTGGTGCCAGTCCTGTGAGAGTGGAGGAATCCACAGACAGCTGTTAGTTGGGACGCAGACCTAGTTTTGGTGCCAGTCCTGTGAGAGTGGAGGAATCCACAGACAGCTGTTAGTTGGGATGCAGACCTAGTTTTGGTGCCAGTCCTGTGAGAGTGGAGGAATCCACAGACAGCTGTTAGTTGGGATGCAGACCTAGTTTTGGTGCCAGTCCTGTGAGAGTGGAGGAATCCACAGACAGCTGTTAGTTGGGATGCAGACCTAGTTTTGGTGCCAGTCCTGTGAGAGTGGAGGAATCCACAGACAGCTGTTAGTTGGGACGCAGACCTAGTTTTGGTGCCAGTCCTGTGAGAGTGGAGGAATCCACAGACAGCTGTTAGTTGGGATGCAGACCTAGTTTTGGTGCCAGTCCTGTGAGAGTGGAGGAATCCACAGACAGCTGTTAGTTGGGACGCAGACCTAGTTTTGGTGCCAGTCCTGTGAGAGTGGAGGAATCCACAGACAGCTGTTAGTTGGGATGCAGACCTAGTTTTGGTGCCAGTCCTGTGAGAGTGGAGGAATCCACAGACAGCTGTTAGTTGGGATGCAGACCTAGTTTTGGTGCCAGTCCTGTGAGAGTGGAGGAATCCACAGACAGCTGTTAGTTGGGATGCAGACCAAGTTTTGGTGCCAGTCCTGTGAGAGTGGAGGAATCCACAGACAGCTGTTAGTTGGGACGCAGACCTAGTTTTGGTGCCAGTCCTGTGAGAGTGGAGGAATCCACAGACAGCTGTTAGTTGGGACGCAGACCTAGTTTTGGTGCCAGTCCTGTGAGAGTGGAGGAATCCACAGACAGCTGTTAGTTGGGATGCAGACCTAGTTTTGGTGCCAGTCCTGTGAGAGTGGAGGAATCCACAGACAGCTGTTAGTTGGGATGCAGACCTAGTTTTGGTGCCAGTCCTGTGAGAGTGGAGGAATCCACAGACAGCTGTTAGTTGGGATGCAGACCTAGTTTTGGTGCCAGTCCTGTGAGAGTGGAGGAATCCACAGACAGCTGTTAGTTGGGATGCAGACCTAGTTTTGGTGCCAGTCCTGTGAGAGTGGAGGAATCCACAGACAGCTGTTAGTTGGGATGCAGACCTAGTTTTGGTGCCAGTCCTGTGAGAGTGGAGGAATCCACAGACAGCTGTTAGTTGGGACGCAGACCTAGTTTTGGTGCCAGTCCTGTGAGAGTGGAGGAATCCACAGACAGCTGTTAGTTGGGACGCAGACCTAGTTTTGGTGCCAGTCCTGTGAGAGTGGAGGAATCCACAGACAGCTGTTAGTTGGGATGCAGACCTAGTTTTGGTGCCAGTCCTGTGAGAGTGGAGGAATCCACAGACAGCTGTTAGTTGGGATGCAGACCTAGTTTTGGTGCCAGTCCTGTGAGAGTGGAGGAATCCACAGACAGCTGTTAGTTGGGATGCAGACCTAGTTTTGGTGCCAGTCCTGTGAGAGTGGAGGAATCCACAGACAGCTGTTAGTTGGGATGCAGACCTAGTTTTGGTGCCAGTCCTGTGAGAGTGGAGGAATCCACAGACAGCTGTTAGTTGGGATGCAGACCTAGTTTTGGTGCCAGTCCTGTGAGAGTGGAGGAATCCACAGACAGCTGTTAGTTGGGACGCAGACCTAGTTTTGGTGCCAGTCCTGTGAGAGTGGAGGAATCCACAGACAGCTGTTAGTTGGGACGCAGACCTAGTTTTGGTGCCAGTCCTGTGAGAGTGGAGGAATCCACAGACAGCTGTTAGTTGGGACGCAGACCTAGTTTTGGTGCCAGTCCTGTGAGAGTGGAGGAATCCACAGACAGCTGTTAGTTGGGACGCAGACCTAGTTTTGGTGCCAGTCCTGTGAGAGTTGAGGAATCCACAGACAGCTGTTAGTTGGGACGCAGACCTAGTTTTGGTGCCAGTCCTGTGAGAGTGGAGGAATCCACAGACAGCTGTTAGTTGGGACGCAGACCTAGTTTTGGTGCCAGTCCTGTGAGAGTGGAGGAATCCACAGACAGCTGTTAGTTGGGATGCAGACCTAGTTTTGGTGCCAGTCCTGTGAGAGTGGAGGAATCCACAGACAGCTGTTAGTTGGGATGCAGACCTAGTTTTGGTGCCAGTCCTGTGAGAGTGGAGGAATCCACAGACAGCTGTTAGTTGGGATGCAGACCTAGTTTTGGTGCCAGTCCTGTGAGAGTGGAGGAATCCACAGACAGCTGTTAGTTGGGACTGCAGACCTAGTTTTGGTGCCAGTCCTGTGAGAGTGGAGGAATCCACAGACAGCTGTTAGTTGGGACTGCAGACCTAGTTTTGGTGCCAGTCCTGTGAGAGTGGAGGAATCCACAGACAGCTGTTAGTTGGGACGCAGACCTAGTTTTGGTGCCAGTCCTGTGAGAGTGGAGGAATCCACAGACAGCTGTTAGTTGGGACGCAGACCTAGTTTTGGTGCCAGTCCTGTGAGAGTGGAGGAATCCACAGACAGCTGTTAGTTGGGACGCAGACCTAGTTTTGGTGCCAGTCCTGTGAGAGTGGAGGAATCCACAGACAGCTGTTAGTTGGGACGCAGACCTAGTTTTGGTGCCAGTCCTGTGAGAGTGGAGGAATCCACAGACAGCTGTTAGTTGGGACGCAGACCTAGTTTTGGTGCCAGTCCTGTGAGAGTGGAGGAATCCACAGACAGCTGTTAGTTGGGATGCAGACCTAGTTTTGGTGCCAGTCCTGTGAGAGTGGAGGAATCCACAGACAGCTGTTAGTTGGGACGCAGACCTAGTTTTGGTGCCAGTCCTGTGAGAGTGGAGGAATCCACAGACAGCTGTTAGTTGGGACGCAGACCTAGTTTTGGTGCCAGTCCTGTGAGAGTGGAGGAATCCACAGACAGCTGTTAGTTGGGACGCAGACCTAGTTTTGGTGCCAGTCCTGTGAGAGTGGAGGAATCCACAGACAGCTGTTAGTTGGGACGCAGACCTAGTTTTGGTGCCAGTCCTGTGAGAGTGGAGGAATCCACAGACAGCTGTTAGTTGGGACGCAGACCTAGTTTTGGTGCCAGTCCTGTGAGAGTGGAGGAATCCACAGACAGCTGTTAGTTGGGACGCAGACCTAGTTTTGGTGCCAGTCCTGTGAGAGTGGAGGAATCCACAGACAGCTGTTAGTTGGGACGCAGACCTAGTTTTGGTGCCAGTCCTGTGAGAGTGGAGGAATCCACAGACAGCTGTTAGTTGGGACGCAGACCTAGTTTTGGTGCCAGTCCTGTGAGAGTGGAGGAATCCACAGACAGCTGTTAGTTGGGACGCAGACCTAGTTTTGGTGCCAGTCCTGTGAGAGTGGAGGAATCCACAGACAGCTGTTAGTTGGGACGCAGACCTAGTTTTGGTGCCAGTCCTGTGAGAGTGGAGGAATCCACAGACAGCTGTTAGTTGGGACGCAGACCTAGTTTTGGTGCCAGTCCTGTGAGAGTGGAGGAATCCACAGACAGCTGTTAGTTGGGACGCAGACCTAGTTTGGTGCCAGTCCTGTGAGAGTGGAGGAATCCACAGACAGCTGTTAGTTGGGACGCAGACCTAGTTTTGGTGCCAGTCCTGTGAGAGTGGAGGAATCCACAGACAGCTGTTAGTTGGGACGCAGACCTAGTTTTGGTGCCAGTCCTGTGAGAGTGGAGGAATCCACAGACAGCTGTTAGTTGGGACGCAGACCTAGTTTTGGTGCCAGTCCTGTGAGAGTGGAGGAATCCACAGACAGCTGTTAGTTGGGACGCAGACCTAGTTTTGGTGCCAGTCCTGTGAGAGTGGAGGAATCCACAGACAGCTGTTAGTTGGGACGCAGACCTAGTTTTGGTGCCAGTCCTGTGAGAGTGGAGGAATCCACAGACAGCTGTTAGTTGGGACGCAGACCTAGTTTTGGTGCCAGTCCTGTGAGAGTGGAGGAATCCACAGACAGCTGTTAGTTGGGACGCAGACCTAGTTTTGGTGCCAGTCCTGTGAGAGTGGAGGAATCCACAGACAGCTGTTAGTTGGGACGCAGACCTAGTTTTGGTGCCAGTCCTGTGAGAGTGGAGGAATCCACAGACAGCTGTTAGTTGGGACGCAGACCTAGTTTTGGTGCCAGTCCTGTGAGAGTGGAGGAATCCACAGACAGCTGTTAGTTGGGACGCAGACCTAGTTTTGGTGCCAGTCCTGTGAGAGTGGAGGAATCCACAGACAGCTGTTAGTTGGGACGCAGACCTAGTTTTGGTGCCAGTCCTGTGAGAGTGGAGGAATCCACAGACAGCTGTTAGTTGGGACGCAGACCTAGTTTTGGTGCCAGTCCTGTGAGAGTGGAGGAATCCACAGACAGCTGTTAGTTGGGACGCAGACCTAGTTTTGGTGCCAGTCCTGTGAGAGTGGAGGAATCCACAGACAGCTGTTAGTTGGGACGCAGACCTAGTTTTGGTGCCAGTCCTGTGAGAGTGGAGGAATCCACAGACAGCTGTTAGTTGGGACGCAGACCTAGTTTTGGTGCCAGTCCTGTGAGAGTGGAGGAATCCACAGACAGCTGTTAGTTGGGACGCAGACCTAGTTTTGGTGCCAGTCCTGTGAGAGTGGAGGAATCCACAGACAGCTGTTAGTTGGGACTGCAGACCTAGTTTTGGTGCCAGTCCTGTGAGAGTGGAGGAATCCACAGACAGCTGTTAGTTGGGATGCAGACCTAGTTTTGGTGCCAGTCCTGTGAGAGTGGAGGAATCCACAGACAGCTGTTAGTTGGGACGCAGACCTAGTTTTGGTGCCAGTCCTGTGAGAGTGGAGGAATCCACAGACAGCTGTTAGTTGGGATGCAGACCTAGTTTTGGTGCCAGTCCTGTGAGAGTGGAGGAATCCACAGACAGCTGTTAGTTGGGACTGCAGACCTAGTTTTGGTGCCAGTCCTGTGAGAGTGGAGGAATCCACAGACAGCTGTTAGTTGGGATGCAGACCTAGTTTTGGTGCCAGTCCTGTGAGAGTGGAGGAATCCACAGACAGCTGTTAGTTGGGACTGCAGACCTAGTTTTGGTGCCAGTCCTGTGAGAGTGGAGGAATCCACAGACAGCTGTTAGTTGGGATGCAGACCTAGTTTTGGTGCCAGTCCTGTGAGAGTGGAGGAATCCACAGACAGCTGTTAGTTGGGATGCAGACCTAGTTTTGGTGCCAGTCCTGTGAGAGTGGAGGAATCCACAGACAGCTGTTAGTTGGGATGCAGACCTAGTTTTTGGTGCCAGTCCTGTGAGAGTGGAGGAATCCACAGACAGCTGTTAGTTGGGACTGCAGACCTAGTTTTGGTGCCAGTCCTGTGAGAGTGGAGGAATCCACAGACAGCTGTTAGTTGGGACGCAGACCTAGTTTTGGTGCCAGTCCTGTGAGAGTGGAGGAATCCACAGACAGCTGTTAGTTGGGATGCAGACCTAGTTTTGGTGCCAGTCCTGTGAGAGTGGAGGAATCCACAGACAGCTGTTAGTTGGGACTGCAGACCTAGTTTTGGTGCCAGTCCTGTGAGAGTGGAGGAATCCACAGACAGCTGTTAGTTGGGACGCAGACCTAGTTTTGGTGCCAGTCCTGTGAGAGTGGAGGAATCCACAGACAGCTGTTAGTTGGGACGCAGACCTAGTTTGGTGCCAGTCCTGTGAGAGTGGAGGAATCCACAGACAGCTGTTAGTTGGGACTGCAGACCTAGTTTTGGTGCCAGTCCTGTGAGAGTGGAGGAATCCACAGACAGCTGTTAGTTGGGATGCAGACCTAGTTTTGGTGCCAGTCCTGTGAGAGTGGAGGAATCCACAGACAGCTGTTAGTTGGGATGCAGACCTAGTTTTGGTGCCAGTCCTGTGAGAGTGGAGGAATCCACAGACAGCTGTTAGTTGGGATGCAGACCTAGTTTTGGTGCCAGTCCTGTGAGAGTGGAGGAATCCACAGACAGCTGTTAGTTGGGACTGCAGACCTAGTTTTGGTGCCAGTCCTGTGAGAGTGGAGGAATCCACAGACAGCTGTTAGTTGGGATGCAGACCTAGTTTTGGTGCCAGTCCTGTGAGAGTGGAGGAATCCACAGACAGCTGTTAGTTGGGATGCAGACCTAGTTTTGGTGCCAGTCCTGTGAGAGTGGAGGAATCCACAGACAGCTGTTAGTTGGGATGCAGACCTAGTTTTGGTGCCAGTCCTGTGAGAGTGGAGGAATCCACAGACAGCTGTTAGTTGGGACGCAGACCTAGTTTTGGTGCCAGTCCTGTGAGAGTGGAGGAATCCACAGACAGCTGTTAGTTGGGACTGCAGACCTAGTTTTGGTGCCAGTCCTGTGAGAGTGGAGGAATCCACAGACAGCTGTTAGTTGGGACGCAGACCTAGTTTTGGTGCCAGTCCTGTGAGAGTGGAGGAATCCACAGACAGCTGTTAGTTGGGACTGCAGACCTAGTTTTGGTGCCAGTCCTGTGAGAGTGGAGGAATCCACAGACAGCTGTTAGTTGGGACTGCAGACCTAGTTTTGGTGCCAGTCCTGTGAGAGTGGAGGAATCCACAGACAGCTGTTAGTTGGGATGCAGACCTAGTTTTGGTGCCAGTCCTGTGAGAGTGGAGGAATCCACAGACAGCTGTTAGTTGGGATGCAGACCTAGTTTTGGTGCCAGTCCTGTGAGAGTGGAGGAATCCACAGACAGCTGTTAGTTGGGACGCAGACCTAGTTTTGGTGCCAGTCCTGTGAGAGTGGAGGAATCCACAGACAGCTGTTAGTTGGGACGCAGACCTAGTTTTGGTGCCAGTCCTGTGAGAGTGGAGGAATCCACAGACAGCTGTTAGTTGGGACGCAGACCTAGTTTTGGTGCCAGTCCTGTGAGAGTGGAGGAATCCACAGACAGCTGTTAGTTGGGACGCAGACCTAGTTTTGGTGCCAGTCCTGTGAGAGTGGAGGAATCCACAGACAGCTGTTAGTTGGGACTGCAGACCTAGTTTTGGTGCCAGTCCTGTGAGAGTGGAGGAATCCACAGACAGCTGTTAGTTGGGATGCAGACCTAGTTTTGGTGCCAGTCCTGTGAGAGTGGAGGAATCCACAGACAGCTGTTAGTTGGGACGCAGACCTAGTTTTGGTGCCAGTCCTGTGAGAGTGGAGGAATCCACAGACAGCTGTTAGTTGGGACGCAGACCTAGTTTTGGTGCCAGTCCTGTGAGAGTGGAGGAATCCACAGACAGCTGTTAGTTGGGAGGCAGACCTAGTTTGGTGCCAGTCCTGTGAGAGTGGAGGAATCCACAGACAGCTGTTAGTTGGGACTGCAGACCTAGTTTTGGTGCCAGTCCTGTGAGAGTGGAGGAATCCACAGACAGCTGTTAGTTGGGACGCAGACCTAGTTTTGGTGCCAGTCCTGTGAGAGTGGAGGAATCCACAGACAGCTGTTAGTTGGGACTGCAGACCTAGTTTTGGTGCCAGTCCTGTGAGAGTGGAGGAATCCACAGACAGCTGTTAGTTGGGACGCAGACCTAGTTTTGGTGCCAGTCCTGTGAGAGTGGAGGAATCCACAGACAGCTGTTAGTTGGGACGCAGACCTAGTTTTGGTGCCAGTCCTGTGAGAGTGGAGGAATCCACAGACAGCTGTTAGTTGGGACGCAGACCTAGTTTTGGTGCCAGTCCTGTGAGAGTGGAGGAATCCACAGACAGCTGTTAGTTGGGACGCAGACCTAGTTTTGGTGCCAGTCCTGTGAGAGTGGAGGAATCCACAGACAGCTGTTAGTTGGGACTGCAGACCTAGTTTTGGTGCCAGTCCTGTGAGAGTGGAGGAATCCACAGACAGCTGTTAGTTGGACGCAGACCTAGTTTTGGTGCCAGTCCTGTGAGAGTGGAGGAATCCACAGACAGCTGTTAGTTGGGACGCAGACCTAGTTTTGGTGCCAGTCCTGTGAGAGTGGAGGAATCCACAGACAGCTGTTAGTTGGGACGCAGACCTAGTTTTTGGTGCCAGTCCTGTGAGAGTGGAGGAATCCACAGACAGCTGTTAGTTGGGACGCAGACCTAGTTTTGGTGCCAGTCCTGTGAGAGTGGAGGAATCCACAGACAGCTGTTAGTTGGGACTGCAGACCTAGTTTTGGTGCCAGTCCTGTGAGAGTGGAGGAATCCACAGACAGCTGTTAGTTGGGACTGCAGACCTAGTTTTGGTGCCAGTCCTGTGAGAGTGGAGGAATCCACAGACAGCTGTTAGTTGGGACGCAGACCTAGTTTTGGTGCCAGTCCTGTGAGAGTGGAGGAATCCACAGACAGCTGTTAGTTGGGACGCAGACCTAGTTTTGGTGCCAGTCCTGTGAGAGTGGAGGAATCCACAGACAGCTGTTAGTTGGGACTGCAGACCTAGTTTTGGTGCCAGTCCTGTGAGAGTGGAGGAATCCACAGACAGCTGTTAGTTGGGACGCAGACCTAGTTTTGGTGCCAGTCCTGTGAGAGTGGAGGAATCCACAGACAGCTGTTAGTTGGGACGCAGACCTAGTTTTGGTGCCAGTCCTGTGAGAGTGGAGGAATCCACAGACAGCTGTTAGTTGGGACGCAGACCTAGTTTTGGTGCCAGTCCTGTGAGAGTGGAGGAATCCACAGACAGCTGTTAGTTGGGACGCAGACCTAGTTTTGGTGCCAGTCCTGTGAGAGTGGAGGAATCCACAGACAGCTGTTAGTTGGGACGCAGACCTAGTTTTGGTGCCAGTCCTGTGAGAGTGGAGGAATCCACAGACAGCTGTTAGTTGGGACGCAGACCTAGTTTTGGTGCCAGTCCTGTGAGAGTGGAGGAATCCACAGACAGCTGTTAGTTGGGACGCAGACCTAGTTTTGGTGCCAGTCCTGTGAGAGTGGAGGAATCCACAGACAGCTGTTAGTTGGGACGCAGACCTAGTTTTGGTGCCAGTCCTGTGAGAGTGGAGGAATCCACAGACAGCTGTTAGTTGGGACGCAGACCTAGTTTTGGTGCCAGTCCTGTGAGAGTGGAGGAATCCACAGACAGCTGTTAGTTGGGACGCAGACCTAGTTTTGGTGCCAGTCCTGTGAGAGTGGAGGAATCCACAGACAGCTGTTAGTTGGGACGCAGACCTAGTTTTGGTGCCAGTCCTGTGAGAGTGGAGGAATCCACAGACAGCTGTTAGTTGGGACGCAGACCTAGTTTTGGTGCCAGTCCTGTGAGAGTGGAGGAATCCACAGACAGCTGTTAGTTGGGACGCAGACCTAGTTTTGGTGCCAGTCCTGTGAGAGTGGAGGAATCCACAGACAGCTGTTAGTTGGGACGCAGACCTAGTTTTGGTGCCAGTCCTGTGAGAGTGGAGGAATCCACAGACAGCTGTTAGTTGGGACGCAGACCTAGTTTTGGTGCCAGTCCTGTGAGAGTGGAGGAATCCACAGACAGCTGTTAGTTGGGACGCAGACCTAGTTTTGGTGCCAGTCCTGTGAGAGTGGAGGAATCCACAGACAGCTGTTAGTTGGGACGCAGACCTAGTTTTGGTGCCAGTCCTGTGAGAGTGGAGGAATCCACAGACAGCTGTTAGTTGGGACGCAGACCTAGTTTTGGTGCCAGTCCTGTGAGAGTGGAGGAATCCACAGACAGCTGTTAGTTGGGACGCAGACCTAGTTTTGGTGCCAGTCCTGTGAGAGTGGAGGAATCCACAGACAGCTGTTAGTTGGGACGCAGACCTAGTTTTGGTGCCAGTCCTGTGAGAGTGGAGGAATCCACAGACAGCTGTTAGTTGGGACGCAGACCTAGTTTTGGTGCCAGTCCTGTGAGAGTGGAGGAATCCACAGACAGCTGTTAGTTGGGACGCAGACCTAGTTTTGGTGCCAGTCCTGTGAGAGTGGAGGAATCCACAGACAGCTGTTAGTTGGGACGCAGACCTAGTTTTGGTGCAGTCCTGTGAGAGTGGAGGAATCCACAGACAGCTGTTAGTTGGGACGCAGACCTAGTTTTGGTGCCAGTCCTGTGAGAGTGGAGGAATCCACAGACAGCTGTTAGTTGGGACGCAGGACCTAGTTTTGGTGCCAGTCCTGTGAGAGTGGAGGAATCCACAGACAGCTGTTAGTTGGGACGCAGACCTAGTTTTGGTGCCAGTCCTGTGAGAGTGGAGGAATCCACAGACAGCTGTTAGTTGGGACGCAGACCTAGTTTTGGTGCCAGTCCTGTGAGAGTGGAGGAATCCACAGACAGCTGTTAGTTGGGACGCAGACCTAGTTTTGGTGCCAGTCCTGTGAGAGTGGAGGAATCCACAGACAGCTGTTAGTTGGGACGCAGACCTAGTTTTGGTGCCAGTCCTGTGAGAGTGGAGGAATCCACAGACAGCTGTTAGTTGGGACGCAGACCTAGTTTTGGTGCCAGTCCTGTGAGAGTGGAGGAATCCACAGACAGCTGTTAGTTGGGACGCAGACCTAGTTTTGGTGCCAGTCCTGTGAGAGTGGAGGAATCCACAGACAGCTGTTAGTTGGGACGCAGACCTAGTTTTGGTGCCAGTCCTGTGAGAGTGGAGGAATCCACAGACAGCTGTTAGTTGGGACGCAGACCTAGTTTTGGTGCCAGTCCTGTGAGAGTGGAGGAATCCACAGACAGCTGTTAGTTGGGACGCAGACCTAGTTTTGGTGCCAGTCCTGTGAGAGTGGAGGAATCCACAGACAGCTGTTAGTTGGGACGCAGACCTAGTTTTGGTGCCAGTCCTGTGAGAGTGGAGGAATCCACAGACAGCTGTTAGTTGGGACGCAGACCTAGTTTTGGTGCCAGTCCTGTGAGAGTGGAGGAATCCACAGACAGCTGTTAGTTGGGACGCAGACCTAGTTTTGGTGCCAGTCCTGTGAGAGTGGAGGAATCCACAGACAGCTGTTAGTTGGGACGCAGACCTAGTTTTGGTGCCAGTCCTGTGAGAGTGGAGGAATCCACAGACAGCTGTTAGTTGGGACGCAGACCTAGTTTTGGTGCCAGTCCTGTGAGAGTGGAGGAATCCACAGACAGCTGTTAGTTGGGACGCAGACCTAGTTTTGGTGCCAGTCCTGTGAGAGTGGAGGAATCCACAGACAGCTGTTAGTTGGGACGCAGACCTAGTTTTGGTGCCAGTCCTGTGAGAGTGGAGGAATCCACAGACAGCTGTTAGTTGGGACGCAGACCTAGTTTTGGTGCCAGTCCTGTGAGAGTGGAGGAATCCACAGACAGCTGTTAGTTGGGACGCAGACCTAGTTTTGGTGCCAGTCCTGTGAGAGTGGAGGAATCCACAGACAGCTGTTAGTTGGGACGCAGACCTAGTTTTGGTGCCAGTCCTGTGAGAGTGGAGGAATCCACAGACAGCTGTTAGTTGGGACGCAGACCTAGTTTTGGTGCCAGTCCTGTGAGAGTGGAGGAATCCACAGACAGCTGTTAGTTGGGACGCAGACCTAGTTTTGGTGCCAGTCCTGTGAGAGTGGAGGAATCCACAGACAGCTGTTAGTTGGGACGCAGACCTAGTTTTGGTGCCAGTCCTGTGAGAGTGGAGGAATCCACAGACAGCTGTTAGTTGGGACGCAGACCTAGTTTTGGTGCCAGTCCTGTGAGAGTGGAGGAATCCACAGACAGCTGTTAGTTGGGACGCAGACCTAGTTTTGGTGCCAGTCCTGTGAGAGTGGAGGAATCCACAGACAGCTGTTAGTTGGGACGCAGACCTAGTTTTGGTGCCAGTCCTGTGAGAGTGGAGGAATCCACAGACAGCTGTTAGTTGGGACGCAGACCTAGTTTTGGTGCCAGTCCTGTGAGAGTGGAGGAATCCACAGACAGCTGTTAGTTGGGACGCAGACCTAGTTTTGGTGCCAGTCCTGTGAGAGTGGAGGAATCCACAGACAGCTGTTAGTTGGGACGCAGACCTAGTTTTGGTGCCAGTCCTGTGAGAGTGGAGGAATCCACAGACAGCTGTTAGTTGGGACGCAGACCTAGTTTTGGTGCCAGTCCTGTGAGAGTGGAGGAATCCACAGACAGCTGTTAGTTGGGACGCAGACCTAGTTTTGGTGCCAGTCCTGTGAGAGTGGAGGAATCCACAGACAGCTGTTAGTTGGGACGCAGACCTAGTTTTGGTGCCAGTCCTGTGAGAGTGGAGGAATCCACAGACAGCTGTTAGTTGGGACGCAGACCTAGTTTTGGTGCCAGTCCTGTGAGAGTGGAGGAATCCACAGACAGCTGTTAGTTGGGACGCAGACCTAGTTTTGGTGCCAGTCCTGTGAGAGTGGAGGAATCCACAGACAGCTGTTAGTTGGGACGCAGACCTAGTTTTGGTGCCAGTCCTGTGAGAGTGGAGGAATCCACAGACAGCTGTTAGTTGGGACGCAGACCTAGTTTTGGTGCCAGTCCTGTGAGAGTGGAGGAATCCACAGACAGCTGTTAGTTGGGACGCAGACCTAGTTTTGGTGCCAGTCCTGTGAGAGTGGAGGAATCCACAGACAGCTGTTAGTTGGGACGCAGACCTAGTTTTGGTGCCAGTCCTGTGAGAGTGGAGGAATCCACAGACAGCTGTTAGTTGGGACGCAGACCTAGTTTTGGTGCCAGTCCTGTGAGAGTGGAGGAATCCACAGACAGCTGTTAGTTGGGACGCAGACCTAGTTTTGGTGCCAGTCCTGTGAGAGTGGAGGAATCCACAGACAGCTGTTAGTTGGGACGCAGACCTAGTTTTGGTGCCAGTCCTGTGAGAGTGGAGGAATCCACAGACAGCTGTTAGTTGGGACGCAGACCTAGTTTTGGTGCCAGTCCTGTGAGAGTGGAGGAATCCACAGACAGCTGTTAGTTGGGACGCAGACCTAGTTTTGGTGCCAGTCCTGTGAGAGTGGAGGAATCCACAGACAGCTGTTAGTTGGGACGCAGACCTAGTTTTGGTGCCAGTCCTGTGAGAGTGGAGGAATCCACAGACAGCTGTTAGTTGGGACGCAGACCTAGTTTTGGTGCCAGTCCTGTGAGAGTGGAGGAATCCACAGACAGCTGTTAGTTGGGACGCAGACCTAGTTTTGGTGCCAGTCCTGTGAGAGTGGAGGAATCCACAGACAGCTGTTAGTTGGGACGCAGACCTAGTTTTGGTGCCAGTCCTGTGAGAGTGGAGGAATCCACAGACAGCTGTTAGTTGGGACGCAGACCTAGTTTTTGGTGCCAGTCCTGTGAGAGTGGAGGAATCCACAGACAGCTGTTAGTTGGGACGCAGACCTAGTTTTGGTGCCAGTCCTGTGAGAGTGGAGGAATCCACAGACAGCTGTTAGTTGGGACGCAGACCTAGTTTTGGTGCCAGTCCTGTGAGAGTGGAGGAATCCACAGACAGCTGTTAGTTGGGACGCAGACCTAGTTTTGGTGCCAGTCCTGTGAGAGTGGAGGAATCCACAGACAGCTGTTAGTTGGGACGCAGACCTAGTTTTGGTGCCAGTCCTGTGAGAGTGGAGGAATCCACAGACAGCTGTTAGTTGGGACGCAGACCTAGTTTTGGTGCCAGTCCTGTGAGAGTGGAGGAATCCACAGACAGCTGTTAGTTGGGACGCAGACCTAGTTTTGGTGCCAGTCCTGTGAGAGTGGAGGAATCCACAGACAGCTGTTAGTTGGGACGCAGACCTAGTTTTGGTGCCAGTCCTGTGAGAGTGGAGGAATCCACAGACAGCTGTTAGTTGGGACGCAGACCTAGTTTTGGTGCCAGTCCTGTGAGAGTGGAGGAATCCACAGACAGCTGTTAGTTGGGACGCAGACCTAGTTTTGGTGCCAGTCCTGTGAGAGTGGAGGAATCCACAGACAGCTGTTAGTTGGGACGCAGACCTAGTTTTGGTGCCAGTCCTGTGAGAGTGGAGGAATCCACAGACAGCTGTTAGTTGGGACGCAGACCTAGTTTTGGTGCCAGTCCTGTGAGAGTGGAGGAATCCACAGACAGCTGTTAGTTGGGACGCAGACCTAGTTTTGGTGCCAGTCCTGTGAGAGTGGAGGAATCCACAGACAGCTGTTAGTTGGGACGCAGACCTAGTTTTGGTGCCAGTCCTGTGAGAGTGGAGGAATCCACAGACAGCTGTTAGTTGGGATGCAGACCTAGTTTTGGTGCCAGTCCTGTGAGAGTGGAGGAATCCACAGACAGCTGTTAGTTGGGATGCAGACCTAGTTTTGGTGCCAGTCCTGTGAGAGTGGAGGAATCCACAGACAGCTGTTAGTTGGGATGCAGACCTAGTTTTGGTGCCAGTCCTGTGAGAGTGGAGGAATCCACAGACAGCTGTTAGTTGGGACGCAGACCTAGTTTTGGTGCCAGTCCTGTGAGAGTGGAGGAATCCACAGACAGCTGTTAGTTGGGACGCAGACCTAGTTTTGGTGCCAGTCCTGTGAGAGTGGAGGAATCCACAGACAGCTGTTAGTTGGGACGCAGACCTAGTTTGGTGCCAGTCCTGTGAGAGTGGAGGAATCCACAGACAGCTGTTAGTTGGGACGCAGACCTAGTTTTGGTGCCAGTCCTGTGAGAGTGGAGGAATCCACAGACAGCTGTTAGTTGGGACGCAGACCTAGTTTTGGTGCCAGTCCTGTGAGAGTGGAGGAATCCACAGACAGCTGTTAGTTGGGACGCAGACCTAGTTTTGGTGCCAGTCCTGTGAGAGTGGAGGAATCCACAGACAGCTGTTAGTTGGGACGCAGACCTAGTTTTGGTGCCAGTCCTGTGAGAGTGGAGGAATCCACAGACAGCTGTTAGTTGGGACGCAGACCTAGTTTTGGTGCCAGTCCTGTGAGAGTGGAGGAATCCACAGACAGCTGTTAGTTGGGACGCAGACCTAGTTTTGGTGCCAGTCCTGTGAGAGTGGAGGAATCCACAGACAGCTGTTAGTTGGGACGCAGACCTAGTTTTGGTGCCAGTCCTGTGAGAGTGGAGGAATCCACAGACAGCTGTTAGTTGGGACGCAGACCTAGTTTTGGTGCCAGTCCTGTGAGAGTGGAGGAATCCACAGACAGCTGTTAGTTGGGACGCAGACCTAGTTTTGGTGCCAGTCCTGTGAGAGTGGAGGAATCCACAGACAGCTGTTAGTTGGGACGCAGACCTAGTTTTGGTGCCAGTCCTGTGAGAGTGGAGGAATCCACAGACAGCTGTTAGTTGGGACGCAGACCTAGTTTTGGTGCCAGTCCTGTGAGAGTGGAGGAATCCACAGACAGCTGTTAGTTGGGACGCAGACCTAGTTTTGGTGCCAGTCCTGTGAGAGTGGAGGAATCCACAGACAGCTGTTAGTTGGGACGCAGACCTAGTTTTGGTGCCAGTCCTGTGAGAGTGGAGGAATCCACAGACAGCTGTTAGTTGGGACGCAGACCTAGTTTTGGTGCCAGTCCTGTGAGAGTGGAGGAATCCACAGACAGCTGTTAGTTGGGACGCAGACCTAGTTTTGGTGCCAGTCCTGTGAGAGTGGAGGAATCCACAGACAGCTGTTAGTTGGGACGCAGACCTAGTTTTGGTGCCAGTCCTGTGAGAGTGGAGGAATCCACAGACAGCTGTTAGTTGGGACGCAGACCTAGTTTTGGTGCCAGTCCTGTGAGAGTGGAGGAATCCACAGACAGCTGTTAGTTGGGACGCAGACCTAGTTTTGGTGCCAGTCCTGTGAGAGTGGAGGAATCCACAGACAGCTGTTAGTTGGGACGCAGACCTAGTTTTGGTGCCAGTCCTGTGAGAGTGGAGGAATCCACAGACAGCTGTTAGTTGGGACGCAGACCTAGTTTTGGTGCCAGTCCTGTGAGAGTGGAGGAATCCACAGACAGCTGTTAGTTGGGACGCAGACCTAGTTTTGGTGCCAGTCCTGTGAGAGTGGAGGAATCCACAGACAGCTGTTAGTTGGGACGCAGACCTAGTTTTGGTGCCAGTCCTGTGAGAGTGGAGGAATCCACAGACAGCTGTTAGTTGGGACGCAGACCTAGTTTTGGTGCCAGTCCTGTGAGAGTGGAGGAATCCACAGACAGCTGTTAGTTGGGACGCAGACCTAGTTTTGGTGCCAGTCCTGTGAGAGTGGAGGAATCCACAGACAGCTGTTAGTTGGGACGCAGACCTAGTTTTGGTGCCAGTCCTGTGAGAGTGGAGGAATCCACAGACAGCTGTTAGTTGGGACGCAGACCTAGTTTTGGTGCCAGTCCTGTGAGAGTGGAGGAATCCACAGACAGCTGTTAGTTGGGACGCAGACCTAGTTTTGGTGCCAGTCCTGTGAGAGTGGAGGAATCCACAGACAGCTGTTAGTTGGGACGCAGACCTAGTTTTGGTGCCAGTCCTGTGAGAGTGGAGGAATCCACAGACAGCTGTTAGTTGGGACGCAGACCTAGTTTTGGTGCCAGTCCTGTGAGAGTGGAGGAATCCACAGACAGCTGTTAGTTGGGACGCAGACCTAGTTTTGGTGCCAGTCCTGTGAGAGTGGAGGAATCCACAGACAGCTGTTAGTTGGGACGCAGACCTAGTTTTGGTGCCAGTCCTGTGAGAGTGGAGGAATCCACAGACAGCTGTTAGTTGGGACGCAGACCTAGTTTTGGTGCCAGTCCTGTGAGAGTGGAGGAATCCACAGACAGCTGTTAGTTGGGACGCAGACCTAGTTTTGGTGCCAGTCCTGTGAGAGTGGAGGAATCCACAGACAGCTGTTAGTTGGGACTGCAGACCTAGTTTTGGTGCCAGTCCTGTGAGAGTGGAGGAATCCACAGACAGCTGTTAGTTGGGACGCAGACCTAGTTTTGGTGCCAGTCCTGTGAGAGTGGAGGAATCCACAGACAGCTGTTAGTTGGGACGCAGACCTAGTTTTGGTGCCAGTCCTGTGAGAGTGGAGGAATCCACAGACAGCTGTTAGTTGGGACGCAGACCTAGTTTTGGTGCCAGTCCTGTGAGAGTGGAGGAATCCACAGACAGCTGTTAGTTGGGATGCAGACCTAGTTTTGGTGCCAGTCCTGTGAGAGTGGAGGAATCCACAGACAGCTGTTAGTTGGGATGCAGACCTAGTTTTGGTGCCAGTCCTGTGAGAGTGGAGGAATCCACAGACAGCTGTTAGTTGGGACGCAGACCTAGTTTTGGTGCCAGTCCTGTGAGAGTGGAGGAATCCACAGACAGCTGTTAGTTGGGACGCAGACCTAGTTTTGGTGCCAGTCCTGTGAGAGTGGAGGAATCCACAGACAGCTGTTAGTTGGGACGCAGACCTAGTTTTGGTGCCAGTCCTGTGAGAGTGGAGGAATCCACAGACAGCTGTTAGTTGGGACGCAGACCTAGTTTTGGTGCCAGTCCTGTGAGAGTGGAGGAATCCACAGACAGCTGTTAGTTGGGACGCAGACCTAGTTTTGGTGCCAGTCCTGTGAGAGTGGAGGAATCCACAGACAGCTGTTAGTTGGGACGCAGACCTAGTTTTGGTGCCAGTCCTGTGAGAGTGGAGGAATCCACAGACAGCTGTTAGTTGGGATGCAGACCTAGTTTTGGTGCCAGTCCTGTGAGAGTGGAGGAATCCACAGACAGCTGTAGTTGGGATGCAGACCTAGTTTTGGTGCCAGTCCTGTGAGAGTGGAGGAATCCACAGACAGCTGTTAGTTGGGACGCAGACCTAGTTTTGGTGCCAGTCCTGTGAGAGTGGAGGAATCCACAGACAGCTGTTAGTTGGGACGCAGACCTAGTTTTGGTGCCAGTCCTGTGAGAGTGGAGGAATCCACAGACAGCTGTTAGTTGGGACGCAGACCTAGTTTTGGTGCCAGTCCTGTGAGAGTGGAGGAATCCACAGACAGCTGTTAGTTGGGATGCAGACCTAGTTTTGGTGCCAGTCCTGTGAGAGTGGAGGAATCCACAGACAGCTGTTAGTTGGGATGCAGACCTAGTTTTGGTGCCAGTCCTGTGAGAGTGGAGGAATCCACAGACAGCTGTTAGTTGGGATGCAGACCTAGTTTTGGTGCCAGTCCTGTGAGAGTGGAGGAATCCACAGACAGCTGTTAGTTGGGACGCAGACCTAGTTTTGGTGCCAGTCCTGTGAGAGTGGAGGAATCCACAGACAGCTGTTAGTTGGGATGCAGACCTAGTTTTGGTGCCAGTCCTGTGAGAGTGGAGGAATCCACAGACAGCTGTTAGTTGGGACGCAGACCTAGTTTTGGTGCCAGTCCTGTGAGAGTGGAGGAATCCACAGACAGCTGTTAGTTGGGACGCAGACCTAGTTTTGGTGCCAGTCCTGTGAGAGTGGAGGAATCCACAGACAGCTGTTAGTTGGGACGCAGACCTAGTTTTGGTGCCAGTCCTGTGAGAGTGGAGGAATCCACAGACAGCTGTTAGTTGGGACGCAGACCTAGTTTTGGTGCCAGTCCTGTGAGAGTGGAGGAATCCACAGACAGCTGTTAGTTGGGACGCAGACCTAGTTTTGGTGCCAGTCCTGTGAGAGTGGAGGAATCCACAGACAGCTGTTAGTTGGGACGCAGACCTAGTTTGGTGCCAGTCCTGTGAGAGTGGAGGAATCCACAGACAGCTGTTAGTTGGGATGCAGACCTAGTTTTGGTGCCAGTCCTGTGAGAGTGGAGGAATCCACAGACAGCTGTTAGTTGGGACGCAGACCTAGTTTTGGTGCCAGTCCTGTGAGAGTGGAGGAATCCACAGACAGCTGTTAGTTGGGACGCAGACCTAGTTTTGGTGCCAGTCCTGTGAGAGTGGAGGAATCCACAGACAGCTGTTAGTTGGGATGCAGACCTAGTTTTGGTGCCAGTCCTGTGAGAGTGGAGGAATCCACAGACAGCTGTTAGTTGGGACGCAGACCTAGTTTTGGTGCCAGTCCTGTGAGAGTGGAGGAATCCACAGACAGCTGTTAGTTGGGACGCAGACCTAGTTTTGGTGCCAGTCCTGTGAGAGTGGAGGAATCCACAGACAGCTGTTAGTTGGGATGCAGACCTAGTTTTGGTGCCAGTCCTGTGAGAGTGGAGGAATCCACAGACAGCTGTTAGTTGGGACTGCAGACCTAGTTTTGGTGCCAGTCCTGTGAGAGTGGAGGAATCCACAGACAGCTGTTAGTTGGGACTGCAGACCTAGTTTTGGTGCCAGTCCTGTGAGAGTGGAGGAATCCACAGACAGCTGTTAGTTGGGATGCAGACCTAGTTTTGGTGCCAGTCCTGTGAGAGTGGAGGAATCCACAGACAGCTGTTAGTTGGGACGCAGACCTAGTTTTGGTGCCAGTCCTGTGAGAGTGGAGGAATCCACAGACAGCTGTTAGTTGGGACGCAGACCTAGTTTTGGTGCCAGTCCTGTGAGAGTGGAGGAATCCACAGACAGCTGTTAGTTGGGATGCAGACCTAGTTTTGGTGCCAGTCCTGTGAGAGTGGAGGAATCCACAGACAGCTGTTAGTTGGGACGCAGACCTAGTTTTGGTGCCAGTCCTGTGAGAGTGGAGGAATCCACAGACAGCTGTTAGTTGGGACACAGACCTAGTTTTGGTGCCAGTCCTGTGAGAGTGGAGGAATCCACAGACAGCTGTTAGTTGGGACGCAGACCTAGTTTTGGTGCCAGTCCTGTGAGAGTGGAGGAATCCACAGACAGCTGTTAGTTGGGACGCAGACCTAGTTTTGGTGCCAGTCCTGTGAGAGTGGAGGAATCCACAGACAGCTGTTAGTTGGGACGCAGACCTAGTTTTGGTGCCAGTCCTGTGAGAGTGGAGGAATCCACAGACAGCTGTTAGTTGGGACGCAGACCTAGTTTTGGTGCCAGTCCTGTGAGAGTGGAGGAATCCACAGACAGCTGTTAGTTGGGACGCAGACCTAGTTTTGGTGCCAGTCCTGTGAGAGTGGAGGAATCCACAGACAGCTGTTAGTTGGGACGCAGACCTAGTTTTGGTGCCAGTCCTGTGAGAGTGGAGGAATCCACAGACAGCTGTTAGTTGGGATGCAGACCTAGTTTTGGTGCCAGTCCTGTGAGAGTGGAGGAATCCACAGACAGCTGTTAGTTGGGATGCAGACCTAGTTTTGGTGCCAGTCCTGTGAGAGTGGAGGAATCCACAGACCGCTGTTAGTTGGGATGCAGACCTAGTTTTGGTGCCAGTCCTGTGAGAGTGGAGGAATCCACAGACAGCTGTTAGTTGGGACGCAGACCTAGTTTTGGTGCCAGTCCTGTGAGAGTGGAGGAATCCACAGACAGCTGTTAGTTGGGACGCAGACCTAGTTTTGGTGCCAGTCCTGTGAGAGTGGAGGAATCCACAGACAGCTGTTAGTTGGGACGCAGACCTAGTTTTGGTGCCAGTCCTGTGAGAGTGGAGGAATCCACAGACAGCTGTTAGTTGGGACGCAGACCTAGTTTTGGTGCCAGTCCTGTGAGAGTGGAGGAATCCACAGACAGCTGTTAGTTGGGACGCAGACCTAGTTTTGGTGCCAGTCCTGTGAGAGTGGAGGAATCCACAGACAGCTGTTAGTTGGGACGCAGACCTAGTTTTGGTGCCAGTCCTGTGAGAGTGGAGGAATCCACAGACAGCTGTTAGTTGGGACGCAGACCTAGTTTTGGTGCCAGTCCTGTGAGAGTGGAGGAATCCACAGACAGCTGTTAGTTGGGACGCAGACCTAGTTTTGGTGCCAGTCCTGTGAGAGTGGAGGAATCCACAGACAGCTGTTAGTTGGGACGCAGACCTAGTTTTGGTGCCAGTCCTGTGAGAGTGGAGGAATCCACAGACAGCTGTTAGTTGGGACGCAGACCTAGTTTTGGTGCCAGTCCTGTGAGAGTGGAGGAATCCACAGACAGCTGTTAGTTGGGATGCAGACCTAGTTTTGGTGCCAGTCCTGTGAGAGTGGAGGAATCCACAGACAGCTGTTAGTTGGGACGCAGACCTAGTTTTGGTGCCAGTCCTGTGAGAGTGGAGGAATCCACAGACAGCTGTTAGTTGGGACGCAGACCTAGTTTTGGTGCCAGTCCTGTGAGAGTGGAGGAATCCACAGACAGCTGTTAGTTGGGACGCAGACCTAGTTTTGGTGCCAGTCCTGTGAGAGTGGAGGAATCCACAGACAGCTGTTAGTTGGGACGCAGACCTAGTTTTGGTGCCAGTCCTGTGAGAGTGGAGGAATCCACAGACAGCTGTTAGTTGGGACGCAGACCTAGTTTTGGTGCCAGTCCTGTGAGAGTGGAGGAATCCACAGACAGCTGTTAGTTGGGACGCAGACCTAGTTTTGGTGCCAGTCCTGTGAGAGTGGAGGAATCCACAGACAGCTGTTAGTTGGGATGCAGACCTAGTTTTGGTGCCAGTCCTGTGAGAGTGGAGGAATCCACAGACAGCTGTTAGTTGGGATGCAGACCTAGTTTTGGTGCCAGTCCTGTGAGAGTGGAGGAATCCACAGACAGCTGTTAGTTGGGATGCAGACCTAGTTTTGGTGCCAGTCCTGTGAGAGTGGAGGAATCCACAGACAGCTGTTAGTTGGGATGCAGACCTAGTTTTGGTGCCAGTCCTGTGAGAGTGGAGGAATCCACAGACAGCTGTTAGTTGGGATGCAGACCTAGTTTTGGTGCCAGTCCTGTGAGAGTGGAGGAATCCACAGACAGCTGTTAGTTGGGATGCCGACCTAGTTTTGGTGCCAGTCCTGTGAGAGTGGAGGAATCCACAGACAGCTGTTTTTTCATATCAGCTAATATGATGTCTGCTGTGTGTCTGTCTGTCACTACTACATGGATTGTACATTCATTGAGATCATGCAACTAAGACAAGGCTTCATTTACTTAATCATAGTTGTTTTCCTCCTCCTTGCATCTGGCCCTCCTTCTCTTTCCCAGCATAGTTTTGAGTGATGGATGTGTAATTTCTCTTTGTTCATTCCTGGCAGACTTGTTCGGTGTGTGTGTGTGTGTGTGTGTGAGTGAGACTGGTGGGAGTGTTTGACAGTGTTTTGTCACGTCTTACTTCTCTACTTGAGATTAATTGAAGTTATCATGTAGGAGTGTTGCTCACTTGACAGACAGAGACTCAGGGAAATTGGATGTGAATGTTTAGCCAACTCAGTTATCAATTATTTTTATTTAACCTTTACAACTAGGCAAGTCAGTTAAGAACAAATTCTTATTTTACAATGATGGCCTGTGCCGCCCTATGGGACTCCCAATCACATCCGGTTGTGATACAGCCCAGGATCGAACCAGGGTCTTTAGTGATGCCTCTAGCACTGAGATGCAGTGCCTTAGACCGCTGCGCCACTCGGGAGCCCGAGGGCTCTGGACAACAGTAGTGCACTACATAGGAAACAGGGTGCCATTTCGGACGCAGCCAAAATGAACAAAACAAGGTGGCTATAAAGTGAAGGAGACAAGGGAGCAGTTTCATACTATTATCACAGGGCCATTATTAATTTACTCTTTGAGTGTGTGTGTGTGTGTGTGTATTCCATCCCTACTGCGTCTTAATCTTTCCTCATTAGACATTCCTCAGGGGTTCCTCCAGGGGCGTTAGCTAAACCGTAGACAGAGTACTCAGCATATGCTCTCTCACACACGTATGACTGCTGTTACAATCTCACCCTCCTATAGTGAGAATAACATTTCTTCCGGATGTGTTTTGTTTTGCGCTGGAGAAATAAACAATCTATTTTTCAAATAAATACAAAGTGTCCTTGAATTCATTTTCACTATCCATTACAATTGCTAGGATCTGGGTTGGGTCTAATGCCAGAGGTCTATGTAAGTGGATCGTGAGGAAATCTGTGGGTAGATGGCATTTCTTCCTATGACATTGAGCTGACTTAAAAAGAAAGAGAGCTGATTTAAAAGGAAGAGAGCTGACTTAAAATAGAGCTGACTTAAAAGAAAGAGAGCTGGCTTAAAAGAAAGAGAGCTGACTTAAAATAGAGCTGATTTAGAAGAAAGAGAGCTGACTTAAAATAGAGCTGACTTAAAAGAGAGGTGATTTAAAAGATTGAGAGCTGACTTAAAAGAAAGACAGCAGATTTTAAAGAAAGAGAGTGAGATAGAGACAAAAAAGTGAGTGAGTAGTCTTTCTAAATAGTGAGCCCATCCTGCCAGCCTCTCTCTTCCCTCTTTTTCCCCTCAGTGAATCTGATAGCAATGTATTGAAAGAAAAGCAAGGTCCATCATTGGTTGTCTGTCTGTCTGTCTGTCTGTCTGTCTGTCTGTCTGTCTGTCTGTCTGTCTGTCTGTCTCTGTCTGTCTGTCTGTCTGTCTGTCTGTCTGTCTGTCTGTCTGTCTGTCTGTCTGTCTGTCTGTCTGTCTGTCTGTCTGTCTGTCTGTCTGTCTGTGTGTGTGTGTGTGTGTGTGTGTGTGTGTGTGTGTGTGTGTGTGTGTGTGTGTGTGTGTGTGTGTGTGAGACTTAGCCCATCATAGTCCATGCTCTAAGGGCCCTCTGACAGCATTCAGATAGAGTCAAGAACAGCCAAGTAGGAGATTACGGACTCAGTCGATTAGATGATGAATATGTCAACTAGATATTTCACCACCAGCTCAACAGTTATTACTGCTCCTGCTGATGATTCTAAAAATGCTGCACAGAAATATAACAAATAATAACAGTGGAATGAATAGGCATTTTTCCTAGACAGTGCTGAAAAGGCTTCCCATTGTAGGTGGGGGAACTCACCTAATGTACTATCTGTAACACCCCCATGGGTAGATACAGTATACTAAATATAGCAATTATAGAAATGGAAAGTGTTTTAAGGCAGTGTATCATTTTCACTGAGTGTGGCTAAAATACTTTAGCAATATTTAAAATGGTACAGTTATAATACCACTACAAATATTTTCAACAATGACTAGTTATGATTCATCTTGTAGGAAGTACTATTGCAGTAAAACACTGTCTTTCCTCTGTGTCTGAACTGGGGAAACAGACTCTGTGTCTGAACTGGGGAAGCAGACTCTGTGTCTGAACTGGGGAAGCAGACTCTGTGTCTGAACTGGGGAAGCAGACTCTGTGTCTGAACTGGGGAAGCAGACTCAGAATCTGAACTGGGGAGGCAGACTCAGAATCTGAACTGGGGAAGCAGACTCAGAATCTGAACTGGGGAGGCAGACTCAGAATCTGAACTGGGGAGGCAGACTCAGAATCTGAACTGGGGAAACAGACTCTGTGTCTGAACTGGGGAGGCAGACTCAGAATCTGAACTGGGGAAACAGACTCTGTGTCTGAACTGAGGAAGCAGACTCAGAATCTGAACTGGGGAAGCAGACTCAGAATCTGAACTGGGGAAGCAGACACGTGTTGATTAGCATCCGAGAATACAAGTATTCAGCACTGCAATGCTCCCAGCTTAGACCTTTCACACTATCAAATCTCTCTACACCCAGACAATTATCACACCGCTCGTTAGCACAAAGATCCTTCTCTTTGTTTGTTTGTTTGTTTGTGTCAAAATGAATAAGTTGACACTTCCTCCTGACACTTCTGCACCTCTGGAAATGGAAGCCTTTAGAATAACAGGATAGGACTTCATCAGCTGTTCATGGATTCTCTTCTTAATCTGTTTGATATAATTCACAATGTCTTTGGCTCCTTTAACTAAATGAAGGGTGGTCATCCCTACTCCTGAGCTACTGGCTATTCAGGCTTGTGTTCCAGCCCTGCTCCAACACACCGGATTCAACTAGGCAGCTGACGAGCAGCTCAGTGGTCATGAGAGACATAAGAAGCAGGTAGTTTCAACTTTAGAGCGTTGGAGACTCACATCGATCCATGAGAACCAGACAGCTGTCAGGGGTCCTAATTGGAGGTGCCTACTTCTGGTCACATGATCCAAACGGAGCGTGTGCAGAGCAGTCCGTGGGAAGCCTCCATACTACTGTATGGAGCTATTTACTTCCTCTGAGCTATCAGCTGGGAAACTGCTGAGCAGAAACAAAGAGGGAGGGAGGGGGGGGAGGGGGAGGGAGGGAGGGAAATGGGGGGGAATTAATTTAAAAACCAGCTGTGCTCTGTACCTCAGTTGCCCCTCCAGCATTCTTACTCCTACCTCCTCCTTCCCTCCCCCATTTTACCTCTCCTCCCTCCTCATCATCCCCTGCTGATCTGTAAGCTGTCTAGAAGCATCCAGACGTGTGCTGTCGATCTATTACCCCCAACACAAACACACACGCACACACATGCACCCTCACAAACATGGACGCATGCACACACACGCTCACAGCACAGTGCGGAGAGACCTCATTTTGAGGAACCCCCCCGTTCCCCAAAATAAATGCTCATTTGGCCCCTGTGGCCCTGATGTAATTTAAATAGGATCTTACCAAATCAAACCCCAGTATCCCTACTGTACCTGAGAGAAAGATAGGGAGAGAGAGAGCGAGAGAGAGACCCCAGTCCCTCCAGTAGTTGTTAGACAAGAGTCGTCGTCCCCCTATGTGCACGTTTGTATTTTTCCCTAGCACTACACAGCTGACTCAAATAATCAGCTAGTCATCAAGCTTTGATGATTTGAATCAGCTATGTATTGTTAGGGCAAAAACCAAAACATGTACCCCTTGGGGTCCCGAGGACCGAGTTTGGGAAACACTGGGTTAGACTACCATATCAGAACACACACACACCAAAGACAAAGAAGATGTTTGTACGCATTGGTTGAGGTATGAAAATAATGGGAGAGAGGGGAAGCTAACTGTGTATAGTATTTAGCCTTTTTATAATGTATGTTTCCACGCTTGCTGGGGGTACATGATTCTATTAGCACTGAGCTGTGCTGTAAAGAGGATTTACTTCACAGAGTTCCTTCTTTGACCAAATGCCCAAGAAATGCTACACTTTCTTTTCATTTTCTTTCTTCAGAGTAGCTTTAATTGAATTAAGCGTCATGTTAGCACTATAGGGAGAAAGGAGAGGAACAGAGAGAGGAGAGGCACAGAGAGAGGAGAGGAACAGAGGAGAGTAACAGAGAGAAGAGAGGCACAGAGAGAGGAGAGGAACAGAGGAGAGTAACAGAGAGAAGAGAGGCACAGAGAGAGGAGAGGAACAGAGATAGGAGAGGAACAGAGAGAGGAGAGGAACAGAGAGAGGAATGGTTAATGCAGCCTAACAAGGTTGTGTTCATGGGCCAGCGATAGTGCTTAGCTTGCTAATCAGTAGTAATTCTATAAGTTGAGGTCCTTTAATGAGCTAATTTGCATTTTGAGAATTAATCAGCATTGATTTTATAATTAACAGTGCAATGCATCTTCTTCTCTCTGTCGGCTCAGCGGGCACACACACACACACACACACACACACACACACACACACACACACACACTTATGCATACAGTACACACACACACACAGGCACACGCAGGCAGGCATACACACACACAAACACACACACACACACACAACACAACCTTCCATAGAACCATGTATGTTAACCCTTGAGGATGGTGATATGATTGGCTGTGATGAGTAGGTCAGAAGGAACTCTTGAACAAGGTTAAATGGAATGTCTGACTCTGTGCAAGTTGTAATGGCCAAGATCGCACCGGAGACTCAGTCAGAATGAACTCATGCATATGGAGCTAATAAGGCTCAAGGCTCCTTCGCTAAGCCACGCTTTAGCTTGTGCGCTTGGCAATAGGTATGATGGGTATGATGATGAGTTGTGCCTAATTGTTAGCCTGTGGTAAGCACACGTGTCGAGGGTCAAGCTAGGCCTCAGCTTGCAACAGCTAAAAGGTCTGGATGCTCATTATAGGTGGTGCTAAGTAAGCTGAGATAACGTTAGCATGTAAGCGCTAATGGCGAAGGGTAAGAATAAGGCTGGGGCTGAGCAATAAGCTAGCTAGGCAGTAAGCTTAGCTTGTTGTGCTAACTGAAGGTTATAAAAAAAACAGGGATAATCTCCTAGCATGTCTATCTGTGTGGACTTTAGTGCAGACAAGTGGCCAGTGCAGATTTAATACCGCTGACATCACGGCTTTACAATCCCCCTCCTGAACGTTGTTAAGTCCCAAATGGCACACTATTCCCTATATAGTGCACCACTTTATAGTGCACCACTTTATTGGGCCCATAGGGAATAGGTAGGGGATGCACAGGCATACACAGTCAGCATGTGGCTGATGTCTGGGTTGAAACAGATTTTTACATCAAGCTGTCATACCATTTTGGGTTTTTATTTTATGAAGCTGACTGTTGTAGCTTACATCATGTATTTTGGGGTTGGTAGCAAGCACACACACACACACACACACACACACACACACACACACTAATGCATGCGCACACACACACACACACTAATGCATGCGCACACACACACACACACACACACACAGGCAGATGCACAATCTTGTGCTTTTAGCATGGTAGTGCTTTTTATATGAAGCTGTAGCTTAGTATACAATGTGTATTTTTGTGGTTGACAGAACTTTTTTAGCTAGGCCTACTTGCACCTGATGCAGGCTTTAGTGGGTCAGAAAACTATTGTCCAATTCATCATTTGGGGGTATGTTAGAAAAACATTGAGCAGCTACAGTCCTACTTTCATTTGCATCTTTGTTATATAGCGCACCTGTGTTGTTACCCACAGGAGATGTACTGTGCACCCCTGCATCTCCTCTTCTTATTTCCTAATACACGCTAGTCACTCTTTCCCTTCCTCGTTTAAAGTCTCAATCTGCATATATTAAAGAACATGTTTTATTTTTGTTCTATGTTTGTTGTAGCCTATTTAGGTGGACTGTGTTTGTAGGCCTATACTGTGTCTTGTTGTTATCACAAGGGAACTTAGATCTAACAGAATGTCCCTTTAACTGACACGGAACCAAATTAGAATTCCAAGGTTTACATCTTCACCAGGTACTATTAATTCCCCAGCTATGTATTAGACCCTCCTTTAGTGTTAAACCTTCATCAAAGCAGCCACAGGGTTTCCTTAACAAGGTGTTTTCGAATAATCAAGCTTTATTATTCTGTGTCCTTGGGGAAATATGCATTTAAAGCTTGGTTGGGTGTAAAGCAATAGGCTAACTTTGAACATTATCTCCCTAGTTAGCTGAGCTAATTTCACTGTGCTGTTAGTTATTGTGTCTTCCTATTGGTCCTGATACACAGAAGACATTAGGAGAAGGCAATATGAATAGGGGCTGCACAGTGGCCAAAAACTGGTTGAATCAATGTTGTTTTCATGTCATTCTAACAAAAAAAATGCGATTTCATTTGCAAAAAGTCATCAATGTAAGGGAATTTTGTATTGTTTTAACCTAAATTCACGTTAGTTGACAACTCAACCATATGTAAAAAAAATCTACGTTGAAATGAAGTCTGTGCCAGTGGGTATTGCCTTGCGCAGCAAAGAGGGTGTGGTTGGGGCATACAGTTAAAATTGTATAAAGAACAAAGCATGACCAAATATTGTATATCATTTTGTATATGTCACGTGACTGTAGTGAGCCATTTCCCTTTCACAAACCCTTTCACGTTGATAAAGACACTCGAGCAGACCACCATTTGGCAACATTTTCATGTCTCAGCCACCTCTCCTGTCGCTCAATAGAGTAATGTTGTTGTCGATATTTTCCCTCCCCTTGAGTAATTTGAGTTATCATACAGGTATCAAGGAAAATACTTGTTTATCTGTCACTTCCCAGTTGTTCTCCCTGGGGTTGGACTAGGCGTGGGGAATAGTTTGGGATTGTAGCAATTCCATTGTCGCCACTGCGGGAGATTGTAGGCTAATCGAGGGTTTCCACATAACACAATATTTTGGATAGCCACGCTAGCTTCACCCTCATATGCGTGCTAGCAAGCAGGCTAGATAGTGCTAGGTATCAACAGCTAATCCAGGGATCTGACATTTCATCGCCCTTGTGGTCCCCTTTAGAAATCCACTGCCAGGGGGCAATGACACTTCAGAAGCCATTCATTTTCAATGGAGGGAAGGGAAGTGGGCAGGGAATGTGAGCATCTGCGAGGGAGTGTAAACAGGGTGAGACAGAGGTTGGGGAAAGCTAAACTTTACGCAAATACTCTGCGGCATCGCGGTGCTATTGACCAATTGAAGCTCATTATAGCTTCCAACACTTACTGGAATGGCTGTTGATACCTAGCACTACATTGCTAGTGCAGACATAAGGGCGAAGATACTGTGGCTATTCAAATGATCATGTTATGTGGAAACAGTGGTGGAAAAAGTACACAATTGTCATACTTGAGTAAAAGTAAAGGTACCTTAATAGAAAGTTACTTAAAATAAGTCAAAGTCAAACAGTAAAATCATACTTGAGTAAAAGTCTAAAAGTATTTGATTGTAAATATACATAAGACCAAATGTAAATGTAATTGCTAAAACATACTTAAGTATCAAAAGAAAAAGTATAAATCTTTTAAAAGTCCAAATATTAAGCAAAGCATGGCTCATGGCACATATCAACACCATCATCCCAGAAACCCTAGACCCACATAGTAATTTGCATACCGCCCCAACAGATCCACAGATGATGCAATCTCTATTGCACCACACTGCCCTTTCCCACCTGGACAAAAGAAACACCTATAAGAGAATGCTATTCATTGACTACAGCTCAGCGTTCAACACCATAGTGCCCTCAAAGCTAATCAATAAGCTAAGGACCCTGGGACTAAACACCTCCCTCTGCAACTGGATCCTGGACTTCCTGATAGGCCGCCCCCAGGTGGTAAGGGTAGGTAACAACACATCCGCCACGCTTATCCTCAACACAGGGGCCCTCAGGGGTGCGTGCTCAGCCCCCTCCTGTACTCCTTGTTCACTCATGACTGCACGGCCAGACACGACTCCTACACCATTATTCAATTTGCCGATGACACAACAGTGGTAGGCCTGATCACCGACAACAACGAGACAGCCTATAGGGAGGAGGTCAGAGACCTGGCCGTGTGGTGCCAGGACAACAACCTCTCCCTCAACGTGATCAAGACAAAGGAGATGATTGTGGACTACAGGAAAAAGAGGGCCGAGCATGCCCCCATTCTCATCAATGGGGCTGCATTGGAGCAGGTTGAGACCTTCAAGTTCCTTGGTGTTCACATCACCAACAAACGAAAATGTTCCAAATACATCAAGACAGTCGTGAAGCGGACTTGACAAAACCTATTCCCAGTCTCCTCAGGAGACTGAAAAGATTTGGCATGGGTCCTCAGATTCTCAAAAGGTTTTACAGCTGCACCATCGAGAGCATCCTGATTGGTTGCATCCCTGCTTGGTATAGCAACTCCACGGCCTCCGACTACAAGGCCCTACAGAGGGTAGTGCGAAAGGCCCAGTACATCACTGGGGACAAGCTGCCATCCAGGACCTCTATACCAGGCAGTGTCAGAGGAAGGCCCTAAAAATTGTCAAAGACTCCAGCCACTCTAGTCATAGACTGTTCTCTCTGCTAACTCACGGCAAGCGGTACCGGAGCGCCAAGTCTCGGTCCAAGAGGCTTCTAAACAGCTTCTACCCCCAAGCCAAAAGACTCCGGTCCAAGAGGCTTCTAAACAGCTTCTACCCCCAAGCCAAAAGACTCCTGAACATCTAGTCAAATGGCTACCCAGACTATTTCCATTGCCCCCCCTCCCCTCTCCACACCACTGCCACTCTCTGTTGTCATCTATGCATAGTCACTTTAACTCTACCTACATGTACATACTACTTCAACTAACCGGTGCCCCCCGCACATTTACTGTACCGGCACCCCCCTGTATATATTGTTATTTTTTACTGCTGCTCTTCAATTACTTGTTAGTTTTATCTCTTATTCTTATTTGTATTTTGTTTAAACTGCACTGTAGGTTAGGGGCTGGTAAGTAAGCATTTCACTGTAAGGTCTACAGCTGTTTTATTCAGCGCATGTGACTAATACAATTTGATTTGATTTGACTTTTGGGTGTCATGGAAAATGTATGGAGTAAAAATAACATTATTTTCTTTAGGAATGTAGTGAAGTAAAAATAAAAGTTGTCAAAAATATAAATTATAAAGTACAGACACCCCAAAAAACGATTTAAGTAGTACTTTAAAGTATTTTTACTTAAGTACTTTACAGCTCTGTGTGGAAATGCATTGTAATTCCCATAATATTATTAACTTTATTGTGATGTTTTGTTAGACATGGTGGACCTAGCCTCTGACAATGACCAAATACAGTACATGGTGTATAAGTCGGCAAGAACATGTAAATAAAACCCAAACTGTAAAACGTATCATCTTCAATCAATGCTGGTATAGGCGTAGTGACCAGTTAGTTGTATAAGCATTTATAACGCCACGGTGCCTGAATGGCTTTGTGTTGATAAATTATGCCTATACACAATAGCAACTTTTCACAGTTATTTATAAGCACTTCATTTAGTTGAATAAATGCTACAAGAATAAGATTAAGCTTTTTCCAAAAAAGTTAAGACTTGTTTGCACACGCAACATTAGACTGAACTCCAGAAAATTACTTTTCATGTTGTAATGTCTTTCTTCGTTTTTTTTTTTCGTAGTCTAAATTTGTGTCCTGTTTTATTAAAATATTTCAACTTGCATATCATCATCATATCAACCGTCCCGCCAAAGGCATCAGAGGCAGATTGCAGCACATATGATCTGCTGCTGACCGTTGACTTCACCGTGAGCGCGCGTTGGAATGCTCAGGGCTGAGCGGAGTTATCGCTCCCGCGCCTCGACGACTAAACAGTTCGCTCCCTCGCGTCTCTCGCGCGCAGCGTTTCGGATTGGCCACCGCGCTCATTCAGTCAAGAGAATGCCTGCCTGCCTGCGGTGCGTGTGTATGTGTGTATCAGATCTTGTGTAGAGACGTTTGAATCTGTCGCGTCTACTGTTTTCTGATTGGAACGAGAGGAAAATGACCTGCTGGATTGTATGATCCATTTTCATGATCGATTTCCCCAGAATTCAGAAGCATATTTTTCTCTCTCTCCTCTCAGCGCCAGCCTGTCTACATTTGTGTGGGGTGGTGGTTCAAAGTATCTATTCGAGGGGGAAGTCTAAAATAAGTGTAGGTTATTTTTGACCGTTTGTCTGGAGTGGAGGAAAAGTTTCCGTGGGAAAGGATTATGAAGAGAGAGCCACGCAGCTGAGACGGGTAAGGAATTATACATCCTCTTTGGAACGCCGCTCGCGGCTCTGCTCGTTTCCACGTCATTGGTTACAATGCAGAGTGGTAGTAGCCTGTTGTTGTGCTTAAACAACAAACTACATATCGCCTAAATGTGTCTGCATCAGTTTTATCACACCCAGTGTGAGAGAAGGGCGTTGTTGTAGCCTGCGATGACATTGAGGTTTCTTGTTTGTGGGTGTGTGCGTGCGAGTTCAGTGGACACTGCATCGTCGGATATTTGTTTCCAAAGTCTATCCCCAGAAGAGAGAATAGAGGACGGGTGTGTGTGTGTCAGAGTGAAACGACACGAGCCTCTCAGCTAAGATGTCAGACTAGGATTTGAATGAGCTTTGATGCTTCTGCAGCTAGACCCGAGTGGTGTGGGGATGTGAGGACACGAGCTAGTTCCCTCTACTGCAGCTAGACCCGAGTGGTGTGGGGATGTGAGGACACGAGCTAGTTCCCTCTACTGCAGCTAGACCCGAGTGGTGTGGGGATGTGAGGACACGAGCTAGTTCCCTCTACTGCAGCTAGACCCGAGTGGTGTGGGGATGTGAGGACACGAGCTAGTTCCCTCTACTGCAGCTAGACCCGAGTGGTGTGGGGATGCGAGGGGACACAAGAGCGAACCAAGCGAGTTCCCTCTACTGCATCTCCTCTCGCAAGAAGCGCATGTCGCTACAGAATAGGCTAGCAGCACTCTATCGAGCTCTCTGTTGTCACTGTAGCCCTTACATGAATATAGTAGACAAGTTACCTTAGACTTAAGTTCCGTGCCTTGTGATAACGAGTCTGCTAGTCAGCTAGCCTTCTTTAGCTGTTGACCCAGTCAGCAGTAGCCTATATCATGTCACGAACAGTATTAGGCATAGGCTGCCTTGTGTTGCTGTATCTACACCGCTTATCTCCCTCCAGAAGTGCAGTGATCGGACCTGCCGTACGGTTGTAGAGTCATGCAGTGCTCAGCTCACTATTAGTTCTGCCCTGACGCCTGCGCTTCGCTCTCTCTGACCCGGTGTGTGGGTGTGTGTGCGGGGGCAGGCAGCTGGCTACTGTCACTTTATCATAATAAAGCTCTCGCAACTTCCATGCTGCGGCAGCTTGACCTGTCCCTGACGCTGTCACTAGGCTAAAGCTAAACCTCCCTCGGGGATGATCAGCTTGACCTGTCTCTGACGCTGTCACTAGGCTAAAGCTAAACCTCCCTCGGGGATGATCAGCTTGACCTGTCCCTGACGCTGTCACTAGGCTAAAGCTAAACCTCCCTCGGGGATGATCAGCTTGACCTGTCTCTGACGCTGTCACTAGGCTAAAGCTAAACCTCCCTCGGGGATGATCAGCTTGACCTGTCTCTGACGCTGTCACTAGGCTAAAGCTAAACCTCCCTCGGGGATGATCAGCTTGACCTGTCTCTGACGCTGTCACTAGGCTAAAGCTAAACCTCCCTCGGGGATGATCAGCTTGACCTGTCTCTGACGCTGTCACTAGGCTAAAGCTAAACCTCCCTCGGGGATGATCAGCTTGACCTGTCTCTGACGCTGTCACTAGGCTAAAGCTAAACCTCCCTCGGGGATGATCAGCTTGACCTGTCTCTGACGCTGTCACTAGGCTAAAGCTAAACCTCCCTCGGGGATGATCAGCTTGACCTGTCTCTGACGCTGTCACTAGGCTAAAGCTAAACCTCCCTCGGGGATGATCAGCTTGACCTGTCTCTGACGCTGTCACTAGGCTAAAGCTAAACCTCCCTCGGGGATGATCAGCTTGGTGCGTTGCGTCCATACCTGGGCCTGCCTGTAGAGGCGTAGGCAGAAATGTCCGTGTGACTGGGACAACATTTTACAGCAAAAATTCTGCAAAACAAAACGAGACATCACTGGTGTAGTCGTGTTGCATAGAGAAGTGAGTATACTCAAATTTTGCCCAGAAATTCCCAAACGGCCTGACTGGTTCAGCCCTGTGTGAAAAATTCTATAAGAAACATACGTAGGCTACTCTGAATGACCTAACATCATGACAACGCGACATATTTCCACCATGATATCCAGAATTAAATATGGCTGTTAAGTTAGGCCAAGGGACCAGATATGCACAGAGGTAAGAAAAGGCATAGCTTTCTGTGGTGGTGCGTTACAGGTGAACCGGAAACTCGAGAAGTTCCTACACTTCACATCAGTTGAAGGCTTGGATGCTAGTCGCTGCTGGTTCATCTCTGTATTGTGCGTTTTGCTAGAGGAGATTTATGGGTAACAAAAAAAGGCCTAGGCTACAATCAATTCCATACACCATGATTTACACATATTTCTATCCTATTATTAATATTGTTTTATTAACTTTTCTAGGCTGTAGTCTTTGCCACATATTTCTGTAGGCTATTTCATCTATAGGGGAATTGGTGATCGCTACCGGAATTGAGTCAGAGCCCTGGCCTAAAAATAATGGCCTGTTCCTCAAGCTCTTCTATGGAGAAGCAAAATACAGAGGCTAAACTGTAGAACTCATGAGACATGGGAATACATGCCCAATTCTCCTTGTGAATACGAATCATCAGGAGTCAGAGAGTTAGAGCTGAGTGTGGAGCTGTCCGGTGCTGAAAGCTTTGATCCGACTTTCGCGGGTTCAGTCAGCGCCGGCCAAGCCACATTACCTGCCCCTAGTGCTGAATAATATATGCCTATGCTATGGTTTCACAAGAAACAACACATTTCCCTTGACAAACAAGCCCGTTATTATTGCCAAGTAGGCAGCAAGTGCACAATTACAGAAACGCTTACGACAGTAAACAAACATAATGAAATACACAACATGCCTATCACTTACATATTCAGAGAGATAAAGAGAGAGAGATAAAGAGAGAGAGAGAGAGAGAGAGAGAGATACACGTCGATGTTTACACGTGTAATGTTTACGGTTCACTGTGCATTTTATAGTTTATTTCACTTTTGTATATTATCTACCTCACTCGCTTTGGCAATGTTAACATGTGTTTCCCATGCCAATAAAGCCCCTTGAATTGAATCGAATTGAGAGAGAGAGAGAGATAAAGAGAGAGAGAGAGATTCTACAGCAGCAGACAAGTGCAGTGATAAAATTGGAAATATTATGCTGTCACAAAATACGGAAAATGGATGAAGTGTTCAGTCCAACCTAATGAAATAATCAACCTAATATAAGACCAGATCAACCACTTCCATTCAAAGATCTACAGTACAGGTACAACAGGTGGATTCAGGACCATGGTCAGCGCATAGGCCAGACACCAGCTCAGCACTGGATTGGAATATGAGCAAACAGCTTATTGCACAAGGAAGCAAGGAAGAATAGAAAGCCCTGAGTGTTTTCATTAAGCCTAAAAGTGCACACTTTCTGCCAGATGAAAACAGTCACACACAATACAATAAACACTTTAGGTCTATATCTTGAACTGTACGACGGGTATGAAATGAACAGCTAAAGCTGAATAAGTAAACATGAATTGATTATACATAATACCATGGCAGGTATGACAACAATAGCTCACTTGAATCAGCAAAATTAAACCTGGCCTACCAAGGCAGGCATGAAAACACAAAATCTGAACAAAAACACTGAACAAAAATATAAATGCAACATGCAATAATTTCAAATATTTTACTGAGTTACAGTTCATATAAAGAAATCAGTCATTTGAAATAAATTCATTAGGCCCTAATCTATGGATTTCACATGACTGGGAATATAGATATGCATCTGTTGGTCACGGACACCTTAAAAAGAAGGTAGGGGCGTGGATCAGAAAACCAGTCAGTATCTGGTGTGACCACCATTTGTATCCTGCAGCGTGACACATCTCCTTCTCATAGAGTTGATCAGGCTGTTGATTGTGGCCTATGGAATGTTGTCCCACTACTCTTCATTAGCTGTGTGAAGTTGCTGAATATTTTGTCAGGAACTGGAACACGCTGTCGTACATGTTCAGAGTATTCCAAACAGGCTCAATGGGTGACATGTCTGGTGAGTAGGCAGGCCATGGAAGAACTGGAACATTTTCAGCTTCCAGGAATTGTGTACATATTCTTGCGACATGGGGCCATGCATTGTCATGCTGAAACATGAGGTGATGGCAGCAGATGAATGACACGACAATGGGCCTCAGGATCTCGTCACGGTATCTCTGTGCATTCAAATTGCCATCAATAAAATGCAGTTGTGTTCGTTGTCCGTAGTTTATGCCTGTCCATACCATAACCCCACCGCCACCATGGGGCCCTCTGTTCACAACGTTGACATCAGCAAACCGCTGGCCCACACGTCACCATACATGCTGTCTGGCATCAGCCGATACAGTTGAAATTGGGATTCATCCGTGAAGAGCACACTTCTCCAGCGTGCCAGTGGCCATCGCAGTTGAGCATTTGCCCACTGAAGTCGGTTACAACACCGAACTGCAGTCAAGTCAAGATCCTGGTCAGGATGACTGGCTCGCAGAAGAGCTTCCCTGAGACGGTTTCTGACAGTTTGTGCAGAAAATCTTCGATTTTGCAAAGCCACAGTTTCATCAGCTGTCCGGGTGTCTGGTCCATCAGGTGAAGAAGCCGGATGTGGAAGTCCTTGGCTGGTGTGGTTACACATGGTCTGCGGTTGTGAGGACTGTTGTACATACTGCCAAATTATCTAAAACAATGTTGGAGATGGCTTATGGTAGAGAAATTAACATTACATTTTCTGGCAACAGCTCTGGTGAACATACCTGCAGTCAGCATTCCAATTGCATGTTCCCTCAAAACTTGAGACATCTGTGGCATTGTGTTGTGTGACAAAACTGTACATTTTAGAGTAGCCTTTTAGTGTCCCTAGCACAAGGTGTACCTGTGAAATGATCATGCTGTTTAATCCGCTTCTTGATATGCCACAGCTGTCAATTGGATGGATTATCTTGACAATGGAGAAATGCTCACTAACAGGGATGTCAAAAAATTTGTGCACAGAATTTAAGAGAAAAGGCTTTTTGTTTATATGGAACATTTCTGGGATCTTTTATTTCGTAGAACCAACACTTTACATGTTGAGTTTATAATTTTGTTCACTATACATAGCCCAAAATCATGGTGGGTATGAATACAGTCTAGAAAAAAGAAACGCACACCTATAAAGGCGAGGTGCTGGCTAGCGGAGCAGAACACTAGAAAATAAAGGAAAGCCGCACACTCTAAGAGCTCAGATGCAAAAATTTTAATAACCAACGTTTCGACAGCTAAGCTGTCTTCATCAGGGTATGATACCCTGATGAAGACAGCTTAGCTGTCGAAACGTTGGTTATTAAAATTTTTGCATCTGAGCTCTTAGAGTGTGCGGCTTTCCTTTATTTTCTAGGGTATGAATACAGTAGCTCACTTTGACTCACACACATATAGACTTTGCCTACCAAGGCCCGCATGAAAACATTAGACGAAATCATAAATAAACAGTATTCAGGCTTACCTTTCTTGTGTTTCACGTTTTACAGCACATGGCGTAGACGCCTAGGCTTAGTGTTGAAGATGGAGATTATTTCATTTTAGTCCAAAGAGTCATTGAGTTCCCTTTCAAAGGACAACAGGGCTAAATGGCTGAGACGTGCGGTCAGCATGCACGATCTGATGGATGTTTTGATGCGGCTTATAGTGGAGAAGATGAAGTCATAGGAATGGTGATGGTGGGCCTAAGTAGTTATTGATGTTAGGGAAAATGTCAGGGCTGAAGCTGTCCAAAACTTCAATACGGGATGGGAATTTCTGACAGAAGCATGCCTTGCAAAGGTGCTTCCAATCCTTATATCCGTCTCTAACAAATCAGCTTTCCATAGTGGCCTCTGGGAAATGTTTACACATTTTTCAGAAAACAGTATCCCTTGTCGAACTGTATTCCAGCTAATAAAACGGTCCATACCGATACCATGATAAATACTGTGATTTTACATTGATTGCTGTAGTGGGGAAAAACTCACATTTTGGGATGTGTGGGTTGTTTGTCAACTGCAGACAAATCCGCAGGTGGACTCGTGATGACATGCTCAACGTGATGAGACAGGGCTGGCAATGATGAGCTAGCTGGGCTGTGGAACTTGAAGCAGTAGCCATGCTAACCTCCCCATGGCCTGGCATACTAACCTCCCAATGGCCTGACATGCTAGCCTCCTCATGGGCTGACATACTAGCCTCCTCATGAGCTAACATACTAGCCTCCTCATGAGCTGACATACTAGCCTCCTCATGGGCTGACATGCTAGCCTCCTCATGAACTGACATGCTAGCCTCCTCATGGGCTGACATGCTAGCCTCCTCATGGCCTGACATGCTAGCCTCCTCATGAGCTGACATGCTAGCCTTCTCATGGCCTGACATGCTAGCCTCCTCATGAGCTGACATGCTAGCCTCCTCATGAGCTGACATGCTAGCCTCCTCATGAGCTGACATGCTAGCCTCCTCATGAGCTGACATGCTAGCCTCCTCATGGGCTGACATGCTAGCCTCCTCATGAGCTGACATGCTAGCCTCCTCATGGGCTGACATGCTAGCCTCCTCATGGGCTGACATGCTAGCCTCCTCATGAGCTGACATGCTAGCCTCCTCATGAGCTGACATGCTAGCCTCCTCATGAGCTGACATGCTAGCCTCCTCATGAGCTGACATGCTAGCCTCCTCATGGGCTGACATGCTAGCCTCCTCATGAGCTGACATGCTAGCCTCCTCATGAGCTGACATGCTAGCCTCCTCATGGGCTGACATGCTAGCCTCCTCATGAGCTGACATGGTAGCCTCCTCATGGGCTGACATGCTAGCCTCCTCATGAGCTGACATGCTAGCCTCCTCATGGGCTGACATGCTAGCCTCCTCATGGGCTGACATGCTAGCCTCCTCATGGGCTAACATGCTAGCCTCCTCATGGGCTGACATGCTAGCCTCCTCATGGGCTGACATGCTAGCCTCCTCATGGGCTGACATGCTAGCCTCCTCATGGGCTGACATGCTAGCCTCCTCATGGGCTGACATGCTAGCCTCATGGGCTGACATGCTAGCCTCATGGGCTGACATGCTAACCTGCTCATGGCCTGACATGCTAGCCTCCTCATGGCCTGACATGCTAACCTTCTCATGGGCTGACATGCTAGCCTCCTCATGGGCTGACATGCTAGCCTCCTCATGAGCTGACATGCTAGCCTCCTCATGGGCTGACATGCTAGCCTCCTCATGAGCTGACATGCTAGCCTCCTCATGGGCTGACATGCTAGCCTCCTCATGAGCTGACATGCTAGCCTCCTCATGGGCTGACATGCTAGCCTCCTCATGAGCTGACATGCTAGCCTCCTCATGGGCTGACATGCTAGCCTCCTCATGGGCTGACATGCTAGCCTCCTCATGGGCTGACATGCTAGCCTCCTCATGGGCTGACATGCTAACCTTCTCATGGGCTGACATGCTAGCCTCCTCATGGGCTGACATACTAGCCTCCTCATGGGCTGACATGCTAGCCTCATGGGCCGACATGCTAGCCTCCTCATGGGCTGACATGCTAACCTTCTCATGGCCTGACATGCTAGCCTCCTCATGGCCTGACATGCTAACCTTCTCATGGGCTGACATGCTAGCCTCCTCATGGGCTGACATGCTAACCTTCTCATGGGCTGACATGCTAGCCTCCTCATGGGCTGACATACTAGCCTCCTCATGGGCTGACATGCTGGCCTCATGGGCCGACATGCTAGCCCCCTCATCGGCTGACATGCTAACCTTCTCATGGCCTGACATGCTAGCCTCCTCATGGCCTGACATGCTAACCTTCTCATGGGCTGACATGCTAGCCTCCTCATGGGCTGACATGCTAGCCTCCTCATGAGCTGACATGCTAGCCTCCTCATGGGCTGACATGCTAGCCTCCTCATGAGCTGACATGCTAGCCTCCTCATGGGCTGACATGCTAGCCTCCTCATGAGCTGACATGCTAGCCTCCTTATGGGCTGACATGCTAGCCTCCTCATGGGCTGACATGCTAGCCTCCTCATGAGCTGACATGCTAGCCTCCTCATGGGCTGACATGCTAGCCTCCTCATGAGCTGACATGCTAGCCTCCTTATGGGCTGACATGCTAGCCTCCTCATGGGCTGACATGCTAGCCTCCTCATGGGCTGACATGCTAGCCTCCTCATGGGCTGACATGCTAGCCTCCTCATGGGCTGACATGCTAACCTTCTCATGGGCTGACATGCTAGCCTCCTCATGGGCTGACATACTAGCCTCCTCATGGGCTGACATGCTAGCCTCATGGGCCGAAATGCTAGCCTCCTCATGGGCTGACATGCTAACCTTCTCATGGCCTGACATGCTAGCCTCCTCATGGCCTGACATGCTAACCTTCTCATGGGCTGACATGCTAGCCTCATGGGCTGACATGCTAGCCTCATCATGGGCTGACATGCTAACCTTCTCATGGGCTGACATGCTAGCCTCCTCATGGGCTGACATACTAGCCTCCTCATGGGCTGACATGCTAGCCTCATGGGCCGACATGCTAGCCTCCTCATGGGCTGACATGCTAACCTTCTCATGGCCTGACATGCTAGCCTCCTCATGGCCTGACATGCTAACCTTCTCATGGGCTGACATGCTAACCTTCTCATGGGCTGACATGCTAACCTTCTCATGGGCTGACATGCTAGCCTCCTCATGGGCTGACATGCTAACCTTCTCATGGGCTGACATGCTAGCCTCCTCATGGGCTGACATACTAGCCTCCTCATGGGCTGACATGCTAGCCTCATGGGCCGAAATGCTAGCCTCCTCATGGGCTGACATGCTAACCTTCTCATGGCCTGACATGCTAGCCTCCTCATGGCCTGACATGCTAACCTTCTCATGGGCTGACATGCTAGCCTCATGGGCTGACATGCTAGCCTCATCATGGGCTGACATGCTAACCTTCTCATGGGCTGACATGCTAGCCTCCTCATGGGCTGACATACTAGCCTCCTCATGGGCTGACATGCTAGCCTCATGGGCCGACATGCTAGCCTCCTCATGGGCTGACATGCTAACCTTCTCATGGCCTGACATGCTAGCCTCCTCATGGCCTGACATGCTAACCTTCTCATGGGCTGACATGCTAACCTTCTCATGGGCTGACATGCTAACCTTCTCATGGGCTGACATGCTAGCCTCCTCATGGGCTGACATGCTAGCCTCCTCATGGGCTGACATGCTAGCCTCCTCATGGGCTGACATGCTAGCCTCCTCATGGGCTGACATGCTAGCCTCCTCATGGGCTGACAGATTGGGCTGACATGCTAGCCTCCCCATAAATTGATGACTCTGACAGATTGGGCTGACATGCTAGCCTTCTCATGGGCTGATATGCTAGCCTTCTCATGGGCTGATGACTCTGACAGATTAGGCTGATGACCCTGACAGATTAGGCTGATGACCCTGACAGACTGGGATGATGACCCTGACAGATTTGGCCTGATGACCCTGACATATTAGGCTGATGACCCTGACAGACTGGGCTGATGACCCTGACAGATTAGGCTGATGACCCTGACCGACTGGGTTGATGTCCCTGACAGATTGGCCTGATGACCCTGACAGATTGGGCTGATGACCCTGACAGATTGGCCTGATGACCCTGACAGACTGGGATGATGACCCTGACAGATTGGGTTGATGTCCCTGACAGATTGGGCTGATGACCCTGACAGATTGGGCTGATGACCCTGACAGATTGGGCTGATGTCCCTGACAGATTGGGCTGATGACCCTGACAGATTGGCCTGATGACCCTGACAGATTAGGCTGATGACCCTGACAGATTAGGCTGATGACCCTGACAGATTAGGCTGATGACCCTGACAGACTGGGCTGATGAGGTAGTGGAACAAATCAAATTTTATTAGTCATATCCGCCAAATACAACAGTGAAATGCTTACTTACGAGCCCCAAACCAACAATGCAGTTAAAAAAAATATGGATAAAAATAAGAAATAAAGTAACAAGTAATTAAAGAGCA
>NC_042959.1:12503250-12513250 GCF_901001165.1 Salmo trutta | reverse complement strand
TGTGGAAGTTACCTGTGGCGCTGATGTTTAGGCCAAGTTATGTATAGTTTGTTGTGTGCTCTAGGGCTATGCTGTCTAAATGGAATTTTTATTTATGGTCCTGGCGACTGGACCTTTTTTGGAACACCATTATTTTGGTCTTACTGAGATTTACTGTCAGGGCCCAGGTCTGACAGAATCTGTGCAGAATTTCTAGGTGCTGCTGTAGGCCCTCCTTGGTTGTTGATAGAAGCACCAGATCATCAGCAAACAGTAGACATTTCACTTCAGATTTTAGTAGGATGAGGCCGGTTGATGCAGACTATTCTCGTGCCCTTGTCAATTCGTTGATATATATGTTGAAGAGGGTGGGGCTAAAGCTGCATCCCTGTCTCACTCCACGGCCCTGTGGGAAGAAATGTGTGTGTTTTTGCCAATTTTAACCACACACTTGTTGTTTATTTACATGGATTTTATAATGTCGTATGTTTTTCCCCAACATCACTTTCCATCAATTTGTATAGCAGACCCTCATGCCAAATTGAGTCTAAGTCTTTTTTGAAATCAACGAAGCATGAGAAGACTTTGCCTTTGATTTGGTGTGTTTGTTTGTCAATTAGGGTGTGCAGGGTGAATACGCGGTCTGTCGTATAATAATTTGGTAAAAAGCCAATTTGACATTTGCTCAGTACATTGTTTTCACTGAGAAAATGTACGAGTCTGCTGTTAATGATAATGCTGGGGATTTTCCCACAGTTGCTGTTGCTGTCTCTCTTTCTCTCTGTCTCTCTCTCTCCCTTTCTAATGCTGTATCACTATCTATCTATCTATCTATCTATCTATCTCTCTCTCTCTATCTCTCTCTATCTCTTTGTCTATCTCTGTCTCCCCCTTTCTAACGCTGTGTCACTATCTATCTTTTTATCTATCTCTTTCTCTATTAGAGGTCGACTGATTAATCGGAATGGCTGATTAATTAGGGCCGATTTCAAGTTTTCATAACAATCGGTAATCGGTATTTTTGGCCACCGATTTGCCGATTATTAAAAAAATATATATATTATTATTATTATATAGATTTTTTACACCTTTTTTTACACCTTAATGACAGCCTAGGAACGGGGGTTAACTGCCTTGTTCAGGGGCAGGACAACAGATTTGTACCTTGTCACCTCGGGGATTCGTTTTTGCAACCTTCCGCCAACACTCTAGCCACCTGCCTTACATTGCACTCCACGAGGAGCCTGCGTGGCAGGCTGACTACCTGTTATGCGAGGGCAGCAAGAAGCCAAGGTAAGTTGCTAGCTAGCATTAAACTTATAAAAAACTATCAATCTTAACTTAATCACTAGTTAACTACACATGGTTGATGATATTACTAGTTTATCTTACGTGTTCTGCGTTGCTTATAATCAATGCGGTGGCTGTTAATTTCTCATCGAATCACAGCCTACTTTGACAAACGGGTGATGATTTCACAAGCGCATTTGCGAAAAAAGCACTGTCGTTGCACCAATGTACCTAACCATAAACATCAATGCCTTTCTTTAAAATCAATACACAAGTATATATTTTTAAACCTGCATATTTAGTTAATATTGCCTGCTAACATGAATTTCTTATAACTAGGGGAGTTGTGTCACTTCCCTTGCGTTCCGTGCAAGCAGTCAGGGTATATACAGCAGTTTGGGCCGCTTGGCTCATTGCGAACTGTGAAGTCCATTTATTCTTAACAAAGGCCGTAATTAATTTGCCAGATTTTTACATAATTATGACATAACATTGAAGGTTGTGCAATGTAACAGGAATATTTAGACTTAGGGATGCCACCCGTTAGATAAAATACGGAACGGTTCCGTATTTCACTGAAATAAATAACGTTTAGTTTTCGAAATGATAGTTTCCGGATTCGACCATATTAATGACCAAAGGCTCGTATTTCTGTGTGTTATTATATTATAATTAAGTCTATGATTTGATATTTGATAGAGCAGTCTGACTGAGCGATGGTAGGTAGCAGCAGGCTCGTAAGCATTCATTCAAACAGCACCTTCGTGCGTTTTGCCAGCAGCTCTTAGCAATTCTTCAAGCATTGCGCTGTTTATGACTTCAAGCCTATCAACCCCAGAGATTAGGCTGGTATAACTGATGTGAAATGGCTAGCTAGTTATCTGGGTGCGCGCTAATAGCGTTTCAAACGTCACTCGCTCTGAGACTTGGGAGTGGTTGTTCCTCTTGCTCTGCATGGGTAACGCTGCTTCGAGGGTGGCTGTTGTCGATGTGTTCCTGGTTCGAGCCCAGGTAGGAGCGAGGAGAGGGACGGAAGCTTTTTTACATGGCACATATTGCACTTTTACTTTCTTCTCCAACACTTTGTTTTTGCATTATTTTAATCAAACTGAACATGTTTCATTATTTATTTGAGGCTAAAATAATAGTATTTATGGATTATATTAAGTTAAAATAAGTGTTCATTCAGTATTGTTGTAATTGTCATTATTACAAATAAATGTTTAAAAATTGTCCGATTAATCGGTATCGGCGAAATTTTTTGGGGTCACCCAATAATCGGTATCGGCATCGGTGTTGAAAAATCATAATCGGCCGACCTCTAATCTCTATCTCTCTCTCTCTCTGTTTCTCTCCGTGTATCTCTGTCTCTCTCTCTCTCTCTCTCTCTCTCTCTGTTTCTCTCCATCCATCTCTCTATTGCTATCTCTATGGTCCCGTGTGGCTCAGTTGGTAGGGTATGGTGTTTGCAACGCCAGGGTTGTGGGTTCAATTCCCACAGGGGACCAGTATGGATGAAATGTATGCATTCACTACTGTAAGTCACTCTGGATAAGAGTGTCTGCTAAATGACTAAAATGTATCTCTGTCGCTCTCTCTGTTTCTCTCTATCTCTCCATTTCTTTCCCTGTCTATCTATATGGGTTATGTATTTATATAGTAACTAACACCTGTGAGAGATGCAAAGGCAGCATCCATCTTTATTACACTGAAATGAGCCCATGGTTAGGCAGATCTCTCTCTCTGGTGTGTGACTGTGTGTGTGTTTTTGACTATGTGTGACTGTGTGTGTGTGACATTGTGTGTGCGCGTCCCTGTGTGTATGTGTGTGACTATTTGTTCAGCTGTGTGAGATCTCTGTGGCAGATCTGTGTGTGTGTGTGTGTGTGTGTGTGTGTGTGTGTGTGTGTGTGTGTGTGTGTGTGTGTGTGTGTGTGTGTACATGCATGCTCTACCCTGTCTGACAGATGACGGTGGTGATTTTAAGGCTTCAGCAGATTAGTGAATTAATGATCGGAGGCTTACACTATAACCCTAAATTACCACACACACACACACACACACACACACACACACACACACACACACACACACACACACACACACACACACACACACACACACACACACAACCTCTTCTCTCCAGGGACTGTGCCCTCTCAGCCAGGCCAGAGGCCTAGTTACACTGAACCATGTTTTATGTGTGTGTTTTAGGGATGGCACAAATACCGTATAACCGTGTAACCGACGGTTATGGATGAAAAAAAAAACCATCAAAACCGTTTAAAAACGAACAGCTGACTGATGACGGGTTATTTTCTTACTGATTTTGTTTAGGCTACTTTATTGCTGTTGTTCCTCCAAACATAATGATGGTCATTAAGGCCAAAGAGTTCTATTTTTGTTTCATCAGACCAGGGGACATTTCTCCAAAAAGTATGATATTTCTCCCCATGTGCAGTTGCAAATCGTAGTCTGGTTTTTTTATGGCGGTTTTGGAGCAGTGGCTTCTTCCTTGCTGAGCGGCCTTTCAGGTTATGTCGATATAGGACTTGTTTTACTGTGGATATAGATACTTTTGTACCTGTTTCCTCCAGCATCTTCACATGGTCCTTTGCTGTTGTTCTGGGATTGATTTGCACTTTTCGTACCAAAGTACGTTCATCTCTAGGAGACACAACGCGTCTCCGACCTGAGCGGTATGACGGCTGCGTGGTCCCATGGTGTTTATACTTCCGTACTATTGTTTGTACAGATGAACGTGGTACCTTCAGGCATTTGGAAATTGCTCCCAAGGATGAACCAGACTTGTGGAGGTCTACAAATGTGGAGATTGTACCAGACTTGTGGAGGTCTTGGCTGATTTCTTTACATTTTCCCATGATGTCAAGCAAAGTTTGAAGGTAGGCCTTGAAATACATCCACAGGTACACCTCCAATTGACTCAAATGATGTCAATTAGCCTATCAGAAGCTCCTAAAGCCATGACATCCTTTTCTGGAATTTTCCAAGCTGTTTAAGTCAACTTAGTCAACTTAGTGTATGTAAACTTCTGACCCACTGGAATTGTGATTAAGTGAAATAATCTGTCTGTAAACAATTGTTGGAAAACGTTCTTGTGTCATGCACAAAGTAGATGTCCTAACCGACTTGCCAAAACTATAGTTTGTTAACAAGACATTTGTGGAGTGGTTGAAAAACAAGTTTTAATGACTCCAACCTAAGTGTATGTAAACTTCCCACTTCAACTGTATCTTGGTATATACTGTAAATGCACCGTTTGTAAGCTATTGAAAATACATGTGTTTGTGAGACGTGTGTTGACCTATATGTTCTCTGCTACTTTTACAGTTACGATTCAAGTTGTAAGCATTACCAACGGAGTGAAGGTGAACATTTCATTTAAAATGGTCACCCCCATGCTGGTGATTTGCAGGATGTGAAGTGATACAAGTAAAAGGAGGGTTGTGATTGGATACATTGCCTACTGTGACAAGTTCTCTGTATAAAATGGGCCACAACTTTAAAACTACCAGAGATCCCACTCTGGAACTTTTATATGCCGGTAGAGTAGTTTATGTTAAACAATATATTGAAACATTTGCTAAATAAAAAAATACGTTTTTTCAACATTCATGTGTCATGACGTTGGCCTATGGGTAAGGTTTATGACCCCCCCCATAAATACCTTTCTCCCTTCCCCTCTCTGACCCTACTGAAGGACTGCTGTCCTGAAGGACTGCTGTCCTGTTAAATATAGAGAGTCTGGGAACATCAAACAAATGGGGAAAGGAACCATATTTTGGTAATAAAACCAGTTGGAAATATGCTTTGGAACGTAATGAGTATGGATGTCAGTTCGGTTGTCATCTGAGACATTATGACTGATGACAGGACGACATAAACTGTACCTGGGAAAGTATACACCCTCTAGTTATCAGAGTCACATGTAATTGTTATGCAATTGAAATGTTTGATATTGAAATTGTTTGTTAGGAGATTAAATGTAATTTTAGCTTCCAAATGAGAGAATTGGGTTTTCATAAGGAAAGTGCCCTGCTTGATCAGTGGCCCAACCCTGTGAAGAGACAGGGGTTATAAACGATGAAACACCTCCTTCCACCTCTCCACTATATAAGCCTTTGATGAAAAGATAACCAGTTGTTCCAGTATGTGAGGTCTGCAGCCTCTACGTTAGAAGGACACACATGTCAAGTACAGAACTATGTTTTGATTCATGTTTATTTCTCAGTATTCTTTTATTTTTATTTATATCAAAATACTGCTCACGTCGCAGAGTAAGCGGTAAAGCTTCATTTGACATACATTTTTGCTTTGTAGCACCTGCAGATAAAGCATTATGGAGTCTTAAAGGAGTCTTGGGTAATCAGAAATACTTTGATTCATTATTTATCTATTATTCTTTTAGATACAAATGTCAAACATATGTCAACAATCCTTCCTCCAAAGCACCATTTGGTTACATTTCATGAAAGTCCCCAAGATCATGGTATTTTCTTGTCCTGGTTTCGTATGGAATGACTCTTCAGTATTTCCCTATGGTCCCAACAGTCCTATATACCACTTACTGTATAATGAGCTCTGTTAACTCTATGGGGATTACAATGATGGAACCATGATTTAATGAACTGTTTACGCTATGGGGATGACATTATGATGATATAACCACGAACAGCTCAAAAGTCACTAACTGGCAATTGGGGACATGACAAGAGATGTGCCAGCTTTCCAAATCTAAAAGGAGGGGAGGAGGAAGAATCTGTTCACCTATTCTGTCATGATATCTCACTCCTCTACTATACCACCTATTACAGTCTGTCTGTCGCACTCTCGCGCTCTCTCTTGCTCTCTCTTTTGCTCATTCATGTTCTTACAAACAGTAGACCTGGTTACTGTTCTTTCCTCTCTCTCTCTCTCTCTCTCTCTCTCTCTCTCTCTCTCTCTCTCTCTCTCACTCTCACTCTCACTCTCACTCTCACTCTCACTCTCACTCTCTCTTACTTTTAGAGTAAGTGTGTTTTTAAAATGGCATCACAATAGGCTTGTGAGGAGAATCTTCTAATAAATTGTGGTACCATGGAAGGAGAATTTACTCAGGAAGTAATGAAACTCACTGTCAAATTTTCTATATCAGAGAATACATTTCCTGAGCTTCAATATCCAGGGATGTTCCTGTGTTGTAGCCTAGACATTGATCGTTGTCCAGAGTAGCATTGACTTCAGGTTAAGATAAATATTAGCTAGCTATCTGAACTACACTTGTCTTTCATCCACCTAGAAACCGCTTACAAAAATGTTTTGCTGTGGATCAATATGGAAAATGTTTGATAAAGGTTTTAACATATGTAGCCTAAGAAACAAGGTTCATGACGTCAATAACTTGTAACAGATGATATTTATATTCTGATCTCTGAAACTCACTATGAAACTCACTTAGATAATACCTTTGATGATACAGTGTTAGAAATACATGGTTAGAACATCTACAGAAAATGCAGAAATGCCAATGGAGGCGTTGTGGCAGTCTATATTAAGAACCACATTCCTGTAAAGCTTAAAGAGGATTTCATGTTAAATACTGTTGAAGTAATATGGCTACAGGTTCATCTGCTTAACCTAAAGCCCATTTTTGTGGGAAGCTGCTATAGACCACCAAGTGCTAACAATCAGTATCTGGATAATGTGTGAAATGCTTGATAACATATGTGATATCAACAGCGAGCTATGTTTTCTGGGTGATTTCAATATTGACTGGCTTTCATAACCAGTGTCTGCAACATGGTTCAGTTACAAACAGCACAGGAATGAAATCATCAACATGTATTGATCACATCTTTACTAATGCTGCAGAAGTTCTCTTTAAAGCAGTATCCAAATGTAGTGATCACAATATAATAGCCACATCTACGAAAACCAAAGTTCAAAAGGCTGGCCTTAATATAGCGTATAAGAGGTCATACAATATGTTTTCTAGTGATTCTTATGTTAATTATGTAAAGAATATTTGCTGGTCCGTGGTGTGTGATGAGGAGCAACCAGATGCTGCACTTGACACATTTATGAAATTGCTTATTCCAGTTGCTAATAAGCATGCACCGAAAATGACTGTAAAAATTGTTAAATCCCCTTGGATTAATGAGGAATTGAAAAAAATGTTGGTTGAGAGGGATGGGGCAAAGGTATGACAAATAAGTCTGGCAGCACAACCGATTTGCAAACATACTGCAAATTGAGGAATCATGTGACTAAACTGAATAAAAAGAAGAAACTACACTAGGAAACAAAGATGAATGATAGTTAAAAGTTTTAGTCACCTTAAATACAATTTTGAGCAAAAAGGCAAACTCAGCTACATCATTCATTGAATCAGATGGCTCATTCATCACAAAACCACATATATTGTACATTTTATTGGAAGGTATAAGCAAACTTAGGCATGACATGCCAGCAACAAACGCTGACATCCAAGTATATCTGACCAAATTATGAATTTTGAATTACGTAAAGTAGTTGGAAAAGGTGAAAAAAATGATTGTTGTCTATCAAGAATGACAAGTCACCAGGGTCTGACAACTTGCATGGAAAAGTACCGAGGATAATAGCGGACAATATTGCCACTCTTATTTGCCATATCTTCAATTTAAGTCTAGTAGGAAGTGTGTGCCCGGGCCAATCAGCCTGTTTCCAACCCTTAATAAACTTTTGGAAGAAATGGTGTTTGACCAGATACAATGCTATTTTACTAAAAAAAAGAACAACATACTTTCAGCACGCTTATAGGGAAGTACATTCAACAAGCACAGCACTTACACAACTGACTGATGATTGGCTGAGAGAAATTGATGCTAAAAAGATTGTGGGGGCTGTTTTGTTAGACTTCAGTGCAGCGTTTGACATTATAAACCATAGTCTGCTGCTAGAAAAACTTAAGTGTTATGGCTCAACACCCCCTGCTATCAACTCAAATATAATTGTATTGGTCATATGCACATGGTTAACAAGGCAGGTAGCTTAGTGGTTGGAGCGTTCGGCCAGTAACTAGAAGGTTGCTGGATCGAATCTCCGAGCTGACAAGTAAACAATCTGTTGTTCTGAGCAAGGCAGTTAACTCGCTGTTCCCCCGTAATGTCATCATTGTAAATAAGGATGTGTTCTTAACTGACTTGTCTAGTTGAATAAAAAAAGATATGCAGTTGAAGTCGGAAGTTTACATACAATTAGGTTGGAGTCATGAAAACTCGTTTCTCAAATATATATATATTTTTAATTTGTTTAACACTTTTTTGGTTACTACATGATTCCATATGTGTTATTTCATAATGTTGATGTCTTCACTATTATTCTACAATGTAAAAAATAGTGAAAATAAAGAAAAACCCTTGAATGGGTAGGTGTGTCCAAACTTTTGACTGGTACTGTATACACCAAGATACAGTTGTAGTAGGAAGTTTAGATACACTTAGGTTGGAGTCATTAAAAATATTTTTTCAACCACTCCACAAATTTCTTGTTAACAAACTATACTTTTGGCAAGTTGGTTAGGACATCTACTTTGTGCATGACACAAGTAATTTTTCCAACAATTTGTTTACAGAAAAATTATTTCACTTATAATTAATTCACTGTATCACAATTCCAATGGGTCAGAAGTTTACATAAACTAAGTTGACTGTGCCTTTAAACAGCTTGGAAAATTCCAGAAAAAGATGTCATGGCTTTAGAAGCTTCTGATAGGCTAATTGACATCATTTGAGTCAATTGGAGGTCTACCTGTGGATGTATTTCAAGGCCTACCTTCAAACTTAGTGCGTTTTTGCTTGACATCATGGGAAAATCAAAACAAATCAGCCAAGACCTCGGAAAAAAAATGTAGACCTCCGCAAGTCTGGTTCATCCTTGAGAGCAATTTTAATGCCTCAATGTACCACGTTCATCTGTACAAACAATAGTATGCAAGTATAAACACCATGGGACCACACAGCTGTCATACCGCTCAGGAAGGAGCTGTCTCCTAGAGATGAACGTACTTTGGTGCGAAAAGTGCAAATCAATCCCAGAACAACAGCAAAGGACCCTGTGAAGATGCTGGAGGAAACAGGTACTAAAGTATCTATATCCACAGTAAAACGAGTCCTATATCGACATAACCTGAAAGGCCGCTCAGCAAGAAAGAAGCCACTACTCCAAAACCGCCATAAAAAGCCAGACTACAGTTTGCAACTGCACATGGGGACAAAGATCGTACCTTTTGGAGAAATGTCCTCTGGTCTGATGAAACAAAAATAGAACTATTTGGCCATAATGACCATCGTTATGTTTGGAGGAAAAAGTGGGAGGCTTGCAAGCCGAAGAACTTCATCCCAACGGGGGTGGCAGCATCATGTTGTGGGGGTGCTTTGCTGCAGGAGGGACTGGTGCACTTCACAAAATAGATGGCTTCATGAGGAAAGAAAATTATGTGCATATATTGAAGCAACATCTCAAGACATCAGTCAGGAAGTTAAAGCTTGGTCGTAAATGGGTCATCCATATGGACAATAACCCCAAGCATACTTCCAAAATTGTGTCAAAATGGCTTAAGGACAACAAGGTTAAGGTATTGGAATGGCCATCACAAAGCCCTGACCTCAATCCCATAGAACATTTGTGGGCAGAACTGAAGAAGCGTGTGCGAGCAAGGAACCCTACAAACCTGACGCAGTTACTCCAG
>NC_042959.1:12483250-12498250 GCF_901001165.1 Salmo trutta | reverse complement strand
AGATGAACCTGGAGAAGAGTCCCCTAAGCAAGCTGGTCCTGGGGCTCTGTTCACAAACACAAACACACCCCACAGAGCCCCAGGACAGCATTACAATTAGACCAAACCAAATCATAAGAAAATAAAAAGATAATTACTTGACACATTGGAAAGAATGAACTCTTTAGGGATAAGGGGCAGCATTGGGAAGTTTGGATGAAAAGCGTGCCCAGAGTGAACTGCCTTTTACTTAGGCCCAGAAGCTAGAATATGCATATAATTAGTGGATTTGGATCGAAAACACTCTAAAGTTTCCAAAACTGTTAAAATAATGTCTGCGAGTATAACAGACCTCATATGGCAGGCGAAAACCTGAGAAAAATCCAACTAGGAAGTGGGAATTCTGAGGTTTGTAGTTTTCAAGTGAATGCCTATCGAATATCCAGTGTCTGTGGGGTCAGATTGCACTTCCTAAGGCTTCCACTAGATGTCAACAGTCTTTAGAATGTTGTTTCAGGCTTCTATTGTAAAAGGAGAGCGAATAAGAGCTGTTGAAACCAGTGGTCTGGCTGAAAGCCTTTAGTTTAGTCACGTGCACAGCCGTGGGCAAGAGCTCCGTTCCCTTTCATTTCTAAAGACAAAGGAATTGTCCGGTTGGAATATTATTGAAGATTTATGATAAAAACATCCTAAAGATTGATTCTATACATCGTTTGACATGTTTCTACAAACTGTAATGGAACTTTTTTGACTTTTTGTCTGGACTTAGTGCCCGCGTCTTGTACATTTGGAATAGTGAACTAAACACGCGAACAAAAAGGAGGTATTTGGACATAAAGATTAACTTTATCGAACAAAACGAACATTTATTGTCTAACATGGAGACCTGGGAGAGTATCTTGAATCGTATGTATAACACTTGTATCTTATATCAACGTTTATGATGAGTATTTCTGTAATTTGATGTGGCTCTCTGCATTTTCACCGGATGTTTGTTTGAGACAATGCATTTCTGAACATAACACGTCAATTTCAAATGAGGTTTTTGGACATAAAGATGAACTTTATCGAACAAAACAAACATTTATTGTCTAACATGGAGTCCTGGGAGTGCCACCAGATGAAGATCATCAAAGGTTAGTGATTAATTTTAACGCTATTTCTGACTTTTGTGACACCTCTCCTTGGTTAGAAAATGGCTGTATGGTTTTTGTGGCTAGGCGCTGACCTAACATAATCGCATGGTGTGCTTTCACCGTAAAGCAATTTTTGAAATCAGACACTGTTTTTGGATTAACGAGAAGTTTATCTTTAAAATGGTGTATAATACTTGTATGTTTGAGGAATTTTAATTATGAGATTTCTGTTGTTTGAATTTGGCGCCCTGCAATTTCACTGGCTGTAGGCCAGGTGTTCCGCTAGCGGAACCCCCTTCCCAGAAAGGTTAACAAAAAAACAGAGCAAACTAGAATGCTATTTGGCCTTAAACAGAGAGTTACCAGTGGCATAACACCTGACCACTGGGACTGACCCAAACTTAAGGAAAGCTCTGATTATGTACAGACTCAGTGAGCATAGCCTTGCTATTGAGAAAGGCTGCCGTAGGCAGACATGGCTCTCAAGAGAAGACAGGCTATGTGCACACTGCCCACAAAATGAGGTGGAAACTGAGCTGCACTTCCTAACCTCCTGCCCAATGTATGACCATATTAGAGACACATATTTCCCTCAGATTCCACAGATCCACAATGAATTCGAAAACAAACCCACTGTTGATAAACTCCCATATCTACTGGGTGAAATACCACAGTGTGCCATCACAGCAGCAAGATTTGTGTCCTGTTACCACAAGGAAAGGGCAACCAGTGAAGAACAAACACAATTGTAAATAGTACCCATATTTATGGTTATTCATTTTCCCTTGTGTACTTTAACCATTTGTACATTGCTACAACACTGTATATATACATAATATGACATTTGTAATGTCTTTATTCTTTTGAAACGTCTGTATGTTTAATGTTTACTGTTAATTTTTATTGATTATTTCACTTTTGTGTATTATCTACCTCACTTGCTTTGGCAATGTTAACACGTTTCCCATGCCAATAAAGCCCCTTGAATTGAATTGAGAGACGGAGAGAGACGGAGAGAGACGGAGAGAGACAGAGAGAGACAGAGAGAGACAGAGAGAGACAGAGAGAGACAGAGAGAGACAGAGAGAGACAGAGAGAGACAGAGAGAGACAGAGAGAGACAGAGAGAGACAGAGAGAGACAGAGAGAGACAGAGAGAGACAGAGATACAGAGAGAGAGAGACATATATATAGATATATACAGAGATAGACAGAGAGAGAGACAGAGAGATACATAGAGAGACAGAGATCAATACAGAGAGAGAGAGATACAGAGAGAGAGAGATATACAGAGAGAGAGAGAGAGACAGAGATAGATACAGAGAGAGACAGAGAGAGACAGAGATATACAGAGAGAGAGAGAGAGAGAGAGAGAGAGAGATAGATACAGAGAGAGACAGAGAGAGAGATACAGAGAGAGAGAGAGAGAGAGACAGAGATAGATACAGAGAGAGACAGAGAGAGACAGAGAGATACAGAGATGATGAAGGACTTGCCCTGAGTCATCTCTTAACAGTACATTACTCAGTAGACAGTTACAAAAGAGAGCTAGTTAGACAATGGTTGTCAAGGTTAGATTCTACGAGTTTTGTTATTGTTGAAAAACCTTTTCAATCCCCATGCCAGTCGCAGAATAATGAGATGTCCTGCTTGATTTGAATCTCCTGCACACTCACACACAGACACACGCACACACACTATGATTGTCTGTTGATATTTGATGTGTACAGAAAGCTGTTGAATAGTAATAATGTGAGTGGTTATGCCAGCAGTAACATTATGGATGGGTCCTCTGATACGTAGAGAACTGCGGGAGGATCTATGAGACTACATGGCTGGATTTGTGTGTCTGTATTTGAAAAAGAGTGAGAGAAGGCGTGTGGGTATTGCTTTCAAGCTTATTTTTGTCAAATGTCAGCATATTTTAGGCTGATGCCTTGTGCATGCAGTATGCCTCAGTTACTCTTCTCTGTATTCCAGGGTGATCACATGTCCTATATAATCAGGCCATGTCAGATCTGTGTGTGTGTGTGTCATAATTTAAGGAGTGTGTGTAAGTGGTCAGGACAGGAAGCGTGTGTCCTGTATCTGGTCCACTGAATCACTCTCATGTAATGCCCACTCCTGACCTGTCATACTGAGGAGTCATTAGTGTGTCCGTGTGTGTGTGTCCGTGTGTGTGTGTGTGTGTGTGTGTGTGTGCAGTGTGTGTGTGTGTGTGTGTGTGTGTGTGTGTGTGTGTGTGTGTGTGTGTGTGTGTGTGTGTGTGTGTGTGTGTGTGTGTGTGTGTGTGCAGTGTGTGTGTGTGCGCGTGTGTGTGGGTGGGTGGGTGCTCTCTCCACCAGAGGTAAAGAGTTCATCTCTATAGATGTCGGTGATGGTTAATGGGTGTTAAGTCAGAGCAAATGTCAGCCAATCACACTATATGTAAAACCCATTATAATCACACTATATATAAAACCCATTATAATCACACTATATGTAAAACCCATTATAATCACACTATATGTAAAACCCATTATAATCACTCTATATATAAAATCCATTATAATCACACTATATATAAAACCCATTATAATCACACTATATATAAAACCCATTATAATCAGACTACATATATAACCCATTATGATCACACTATATGTAAAACCCATTATAATCACACTATATGTAAAACCCATTATAATCACACTATATATAAAACCCATTATAATCACACTATATGTACAACCCATTATAATCACACTATATGTAAAACCCATTTTAATCACACTATATGTAAAACCCATTATAATCACACTATATGTAAAACCCATTATAATCAGACTACATATATAACCCATTATGATCACACTATATGTAAAACCCATTATAATCACACTATATATAAAACCCATTATAATCACACTATATGTACAACCCGATATAATCACACTATATGTAAAACCCATTATAATCACACTATATGTAAAACCCATTATAATCACACTATATGTAAAACCCATTATAATCACACTATATATAAAACCCATTATAATCACTCTATATATAAAATCCATTATAATCACACTATATATAAAACCCATTATAATCACACTATATGTAAAACCCATTATAATCACACTATATATAAAACCCATTATAATCACACTATATATAAAACCCATTATAATCACACTATATGTACAACCCATTATAATCACACTATATGTAAAACCCATTTTAATCACACTATATATAAAACCCATTATAATCACACTATATATAAAACCCATTATAATCACACTATATGTACAACCCATTATAATCACACTATATGTAAAACCCATTATAATCACACTATATGTAAAACCCATTATAATCACACTATATATAAAACCCATTATAATTACACTATATATAAAACCCATTATAATCACACTATATATAAAACCCATTTTAATCCTACTATATATAAAACCCATTATAATCACACAATATAGTAAGGTTGGACAGTGTTCAGATTTTCATATCGTCATATTCTCTCACCCTGGGATTTACGGTATTACTGGTTTAGTACTCAAGCGGGTGCCAAAAAATCCCACAAAAAAGCCTATTGAGCGTATATTACCAGAATGCACAACAATCTTCATAAGTAATAGCGAATTTGCATGGAGGCTGCTTGCTAAATATGCTAACCAGTGCAAAAGAAAATTAACGAATTACAAAGACAGGCAATACAGCTCATAAAATTATACATATATAGGTAGGAGCTACGGAATGTCATTTTTGGTGAGTTTGGACATTTACAAGCGAATGTGAAAGAGAGACATTGTGCAAATGAACAAAGTTTTGATGGATGCAGTACTGGCTGTCCAGCAGCATGTCTACACGCTGTGTCTGTGTGGAGTCTGTGTGGAGGCTGGAGTCAATTGAACTTCACTCACCATTCTTGAGTTTACCCCTTTAGTTAACAGTATCAATGTTGCGCTCTACTGTGGGAAATGTGATCGAATCAATGCAATATTAGCCACTTTTCAAAGGGAATATACTGAAAGAAAATGAACTATGTAAAACTTAGTATACAAAATGAACTGTACAAGAAATGTTCTTGTAGGCAGAGCGCATAGGAGTAGGATTCTATTGCATTGACAGACACAGCTCAGGCCCTACTGTAAACAGACCGGTGCGCCATAACCAATCAGAGATGCAGTAGGCCTATATGCAAATAACTATTGTCATATATGGATCTGTGCCATTCACTTTGAACTGGACTGTGTTTAGGATATGATATGAGCAGCAGTGAGTAGATGAGCTTGTTTTGAGATCAAAGCGAGAGCTGCATGTAGCCACGTGTGCACCGTTTGACATATTCTTTAGTAGTTAGTGAGTTATTAGCACAGTTATAGCTAATGTCTAGTCAGCAATGGGGGAGTAGTTGCTTACAACAAAAAAGAGCACAAAATATGTGCATTTCTAGCCATCACTGAAAAGCCAGTCAGGTAAAGAGTTATGTTATGTCTTCAAGGGGCAGTGTTGTATTTTGAGACAGACTTGAGTAAGCTAAGATGCCAATAGGCAGAGCGTAGTATAATTTCTCTGATTCTCTGTAATAATGGTATGGGAATATAAATATATTTTATTTTGTAAAGTGTTTTCTTGCATCAAACAACACAACATTTTCAGTCACCTCCTTGTCTAAAAGACAAGTGGATAAACGAGTTAATGTCAAGCCCTGCATGTTTTTTTCAAAAGTCTCATGGAATGTAGGGCTACATTGAACACCACACATTGGCTTAATGATAGAACAGCTAATTACATGTAAAATATGTATGGGATGCATTTTTTTTGTTTTTGATGGTATGCCACTCTGGTAGGCCTACATTATGATCAAATAGCCACAGTAGCCTACTTGGCCACTGTTAAAACTTTAACTTAAAGCGGGTACAGCTTCAGTGTTCACAGTAACCACACACCAGAAGTTGCACAGAAAGCTGTACTATGGAACAGAGATAAATTATATATAGAATGATCGTAAAAAGCTCTGGGGTACCTTTCAATAAATTCTAGGCGAAAAAGCTAAATCGGCTCCATCCTTCATTGAGGCAGATGGTTTGTTCATAACAAAACCCTTTGATTTTGCCAAACACTTTAATAACTTTTTTGTTGACAAGATTAGCAAACTTGGGCATGACATGCAAACAACAAAGCCTGAGCCTTTATATTCATGCATATCAGACCAAATAGTGAAAGACAGGTATTGTAATTTTGAATTTCTCAAGGTTGGTGTGAAAGAGGTGAAAAATTGTTGCTGCCTATAAATAAGGACAATTGAAAAATTAAAGGAGAACCACACACTCTAGGAGCTCAGATGCAATAATTTAATAATCAAAGAACCAACGTTATTAGTTTAAAAGTACGAATCTCGGAGCGTCGTAGCACCATTAGGTGCAAAAACTCGACTTACCCGGTTGCGGCCCACTTTCTGGAAACAAACCACTCGATTTAGTCCCTACGTTATATTGGCATCGAACATGTCACCCTCCCTAGGAGAGGGGTTGACCTCGTCAATTTATTGTTAAAACGAGAGGCTGGATCTTTCATTTAAAGACCCTTGATCCCTTCAGTCTCAACGTAGACTTTGATCTGAAGCCATTCTTGTGATTATTGTGATTTTGCTATTGTAAATGTTTGTTGGCCTATGTAGCCAAATTGTATCTATGATTGTATGCTATCCATTCATGTTTTTGGTATGTTATTTTTATATCTGAGAATTAACAAATGATATCAGGCCACACCCGGCCGTGATTACAGACACCTGTGTGTGTCCTTTGACACTATATAAATGAGTCACCCCGCAGTGTTTGTCATTATACCCTGATGAAGACAGCTTGTCTGTCAAAACGTTGGTTATTTGGTTATTAAATTATTGCATCTGAGCTTCTAGAGTGTGCGGCTCTCCTTTCATTTTTCAAGTGTTCTACTCCACTAACCAGCACTTCACCTAAATAGGTGTTTCTTTTGCCTCTATATAAATAAGGACACACCACCTGGTATCGACAACCCGGATGGTACATTTCTGAGGTTGGCAGGGGAAAACATTGCGACTCCGGTTTGCCACATCTTCCGTTTAAGCCAAGAAGATGGAGTGTGCCCTCAGGCCTGGAGGGAGGCAAAGTTCATTCCGCTGCCCAAGAATAGCAAAGCACCCATTAACATTAAAACCGTAATAGGCCAACGACCAATGTTCCATTTTGCCCCCAAAAAAAGTCCTGCTCCTTCCCTTACTTTTCCTAAATGTTTGTATTTGACATTACTCATTTGTCAGAATTTAGAAATCACAAACAGAAAAGTATTTAGAGCCTTTTTATTTGTTTTTTCACACCTATTCATAACTTAACCCTCCAAGACAATGTGCTGTAGGACGTTGGTACCCAGCCAGGCTCCAAGACAATGTACTGTAGGACGTTGGTACCCAGCCAGGCTCCAAGACAATGTGCTGTAGGACGTTGGTACCCAGTCAGGCTCCAAGACAATGTGCTGTAGGACGTTGGTACCCAGTCAGGCTCCAAGACAATGTGCTGTAGGACGTTGGTACCCAGCCAGGTGCCAAGACAATGTGCTGTAGGACGTTGGTACCCAGTCAGGCTCCAAGACAATGTGCTGTAGGATGTTGGTACCCAGTCAGGCGCCAAGACAATGTGCTGTAGGATGTTGGTACCCAGCCAGGCGCCAAGACAATGTGCTGTAGGACATTGGTACCCAGTCAGGCGCCAAGACAATGTGCTGTAGGATGTTGGTACCCAGCCAGGCTCCAAGACAATGTGCTGTAGGACGTTGGTACCCAGTCAGGCGCCAAGACAATGTGCTGTAGGATGTTGGTACCCAGCCAGGCTCCAAGACAATGTGCTGTAGGACGTTGGTACCCAGCCAGGTGCCAAGACAATGTGCTGTAGGACGTTGGTACCCAGCCAGGCTCCAAGACAATGTGCTGTAGGACGTTGGTACCCAGTCAGGCGCCAAGACAATGTGCTGTAGGACGTTGGTACCCAGCCAGGTGCCAAGACAATGTGCTGTAGGACGTTGGTACCCAATCAGGTGCTAATGCGACTCTCTGTCCTCACTGAATGACTGACAAATGGATGAATGGGGGATAATTGTGCACCTTACCTCACAATGGAATTTAAATTAGGCCTAACTGAATGATAAGTAGGGTGAAGTGGTTGATTTAATTTAGAAAGACAATAGTGTAATGATGAGTTGGTTTTATGCCTATGTAATTATCAGCATCATTTGACCGTGCCTTGCCGGTTGATACCATTCTCTTTTACGTTTCACTTTGTAAAAGGAAGCTTTTATGAGACTGTTTTCTTTACTATAACAAATGTATTGTAAGGAAAAGTAAGGAATGCCATGTCTTGCATTCAGCCTTTAGAATAATGCAAAACATATCCTTGACTCCATCCAAGTTGTTGAGCAGGAAACAAATAATGCCAGTCAGCCTGCACAGACGGCCCATCAAAACTACACCTAAACTACACCTAAACTACACCTAAATTAATTTCACACTTAATAAGAGTTAGCCTATGGGCAAGATTAAATTCACATTAATCTGATGAGTGACAATATTAACCCTATCAGTTGCCAAAATGTACATGAAGAGATGGGCGTATCTTGTAATTGACAGATGCAGGGAAAGTAACATCACTTTATCAAATCCTCCTTCAGTCACATGCAGTTTTTATGATACTTACCTTTGTCAAAATTCAAGTTGTGCAGCTTAGGTTGTGGCTGTCACAAAATTTCATCGACTGGTGATTGTCACGCAAATAACTGTCGGTCTCACGGTAATTGACCGCAATTAACATAAACACATTTAGCATTTCCTGGCTTCCAACAAGCCACTGATGCAGACCTTTCAAAAATCTACATTTTCAAAAGTCTAACAAATCCATGTAATATAGCCTAAACCTTCACAATAAATCCATTATTTATTTTGTCTAAAGAAACATGATATGAAGAAAATGTAGTCTATTTCAGAACAGAATAGCATACTCTGAGTTGTCCTGATGTGGCTATGCCATATGGCTGTGGGCTACACTAGTTCATTTAGCAGGTCCTGATGTGGCTATGCCATATGGCTGTGGGCTACACTAGTTCATTTAGCAGGTCCTGATGTGGCTATGCCATATGGCTGTGGGCTACACTAGTTCATTTAGCAGGTCCTGATGTGGCTATGCCATATGGCTGTGGGCTACACTAGTTCATTTAGCAGGTCCTTATGTGACTATGCCATATGGCTGTGGGCTACACTAGTTCATTTAGCAGGTCCTGATGTGGCTATGCCATATGGCTGTGGGCTACACTAGTTCATTTAGCAGACAAGATTTGCTTAGAATTCCATGGCTTTATTATGTATTATTTTATAGTATAAACAATTGAATAAAGCTGGATAAAATAGAAAGGACATGCGGCTATTCTGTGCTGAGCGGTTAACAAAGAAATAGGTATTCCTATATGCTTAATTTGGAGTTATTAATGTAACTTTAGTTGTTCTGCAAACGTTGGGCTATATATATGTTTTGATGTTTAATACATTGTAAGGCTGCATGATGCGACTATAATGATGATTTGAAAAAAGTCGCTTGAAAGGCATGAGCTCTGCTTTGTTTTTTTGTGCAGGCTGTACACACTTCATCAGTCACTCATTCACAATTTGACAAGCACTTGATAATGCCTCAAATTTCACGGCGGCATCCCCTTTGTGTGGCCGTAATGCACCCTAAAAAAATCTATGCCTTTTGCAGCCAGTGGCCATTGTGCCTTTGGCCCAGAGTGCTGTGTTGTGTCCTCCTACCTGAGTGCTGCCTGCTCCGGGTCTTTCTCACAGGCTACAAGTGAAGACAGACACATCGGGGACACAACTGCGCAAGTCCTTATCCAATTCCGAGGTGCTTATTGAAGATATTGGAAGAACTTTTCATCAGCCAACAACACTAGTAGGCCTACTGAACAGCAAAAGCACTAGCCTATGTCAATCTACCATCCTCCATAGTATAACATTTGACCTATTCTATTCTGTGTGAGAAATAAATATTTCAAACATAGTCTGGGACAGTTGTGAGATGCAATAGATCCAAAATTAATTCAACCACTAGCATCAAAACACTTTTTTACGAAATGTTGCTGATGCAACAGATCAGAACATTTAGCTTAAAATGTTAGGCTATTTCTTCACATTATAAGCGCAGCAATGTGCACAGTAGGCAGTAGGCTATAAACTCAAATGTTCCATTACCGTGACTAAACGGTCACGTGGAATTAGATTGCCTTCATGACTCCTGATGCAACAACCAGCTCAGGTGAAGCTCTATTTCCAAATGTCACTTTTTCCAAGAATATCTGTGCTGTCCATGCATTCAGCACACGACCCCTTGTGCAGCAGCATTGATCTGGCTACTAAGCAAAAACAGTAACTTAATAGACTCAAAATATGCTATTCTGTTGTCAATGGATGAATGGGTGATAGAAACCAGACAGAAACTGATAATGGTGCATGTGACTTCACTGAACTGAATGATGAGGAGAGGGAAGAGGGTTATTGAATTTGATTGATCTGAGGGATGAGGTTGAAGTGGATGATTGAATTTAGAACAATAGCGTAATGATGATAAAGAATTGTGGGCGTTATGGGCGATCTAATTATTTTATTATGAAAGGCTGGAAATGGTATATAATTTCCTCTGGAAGAGTCAAATCAGACACTGAGTACAACATACAATGTGTGTAGTTCACAATGGCAAGCCCAACCAAACGAATGGACGCACTGACAGCATTGCAAATGTTGCAGATTTTCGATGAGTTTGAGTCAGATGGAGAATCGGATATTGAGCTTGAAATTGAAGTTGCTGATGAAGAGTCTTCATCTGATTCTGATGTTGACTTCGAGCCTCCGATGACTGAGCCTCGCCGCAGAAAAAAACAGAACAGAGCCAACTGAGATGGTGATCCTAACTGACACAGTGAGACAGGAGTCTGGGAGGGATGGCACGGTGAGACAGGAGTCTGGGAGGGATGGCACGGTGAGACAGGAGTCTGGGAGGGACGGCACGGTGAGACAGGAGTCTGGGAGGGATGGCACGGTGAGACAGGGGTCTGGGAGGGATGGCACGGTGAGACAGGGGTCTGGGAGGGATGGCACGGTGAGACAGGAGTCTGGGAGGGAGTGCACGGTGAGACAGGAGTCTGGGAGGGATGGCACGGTGAGACAGGAGTCTGGGAGGGATGGCACGGTGAGACAGGGGTCTGGGAGGGATGGCACGGTGAGACAGGAGTCTGGGAGGGATGGCACGGTGAGACAGGAGTCTGGGAGGGATGGCACGGTGAGACAGGGGTCTGGGAGGGATGGCACGGTGAGACAGGAGTCTGGGAGGGATGGCACGGTGAGACAGGAGTCTGGGAGGGATGGCACGGTGAGACAGGAGTCTGGGAGGGATGGAACGGTGAGACAGGGGTCTGGGAGGGATGGCACGGTGAGACAGGAGTCTGGGAGGGATGGCACGGTGAGACAGGGGTCTGGGAGGGATGGCACGGTGAGACAGGAGTCTGGGAGGGATGGCACGGTGAGACAGGGGTCTGGGAGGGATGGCATGGTGAGACAGGAGTCTGGGAGGGGTGGCACAGTGAGACAGGAGTCTGGGAGGGAGGGCACGGTGAGACAGGGGTCTGGGAGGGATGGCACAGTTAGACAGGAGTCATGGAGGGATGGCACGGTGAGACAGGAGTCTGGGAGGGATGGCACGGTGAGACAGGGGTCTGGGAGGGATGGCACGGTTTGGGTTAAAAAGAGTGACGAGTTTATGTGACATGCATATGTTGCAGCATATCAGAGATTTTACTGTTGCTCATGTACACAGAAAAGGAAACAGTATGTGGGACATGTCTATGGATAAACTGAAAGCATTTATTGCACTCTTGTATGTCCGCAGGGCGTGCAGCGGAAAGAGCATGGATGTGGAGTCATTTTGGTCAGATAGGTATGGGGGGACTATTTCTGAGAGACCATGTCACGCAAACCCCTTCAGAGACATTATGCAAGACATGCAGCAGGTGCACACGAAACAAGGCCCATGAAAACTGTGCAGTGTAACCAATTTGTTTATGGGGCTTGCTCACACAAAGCCCTGCAGCTGTGTGCTGACTGTGGACCTGAAGCATAAAGAGAAGACCAGTTTGAGAATGCGTACGAGTATAAGTGCACAATACAGTGTCCGATACAATCAACAAATACTGTATTTATATCTTGTCATGAATATATTTCCACCCATATTTCTTTATGCAATTAATCCTTTACAATTGTTAATGTACTGGTGCTTTTGTTTAGGAATACAGCAAATCATTTCACCTGTGACCTGGCTGGTTATAGTATTATATTTTTAGTTTCTACTTAGTCAAAAGAAGCGGTAACTGGACTAATGAATTAATATAACTATTACTAATCAAATATCCTAATAAAGTTTATCAAATGGAAACACTGTAATGTTTTCATTGTCAGGAAAATGAAAATAGGCTACAGGCCTACGCTTTTTCTCAGACTTTGTGGAATTATACAAAACATATCCTTGACTGTCTATACAAAGACTATTGTTGTTATATTTATTAATATATTTCTTCGTGCAATGAATCCTTTACAATAGTTTATGCAATATTTATCAAGCGTTGGTTCTTATGTTTGTGCACCTTGCGGGTTGACATGCGTCTGATGCATATGTAAAAGGTGACGACCGGCAGCGTTCTTATAGGCTGTTCTAGTGTAAATGGTTCAAACAGCCGACCAATCAGCCTGTAAACTTTGGGATTTTCTTTTGTTGCCAAATACAAGGTTATTTTATAGAAAACATATTGGCAACAGACTTTCAGCATGCTTATAGGTAAGGGCACTCAACATGCTCGGCACTGACAAAAATGACTGATGATTGGCTAAAAGAAATTAATAATTTGCTGTTTTATTAGATTTCAGTGCAGCTTTTGATATCATTACTCATAACCTATTGCTATTAAGAAACAGAGGTGTTATTGATTTACATCCTCTGACTTATCATGGATTGAGAATGACCTATCTAACAGAACACAGAGAGTTTTCTTTAATGGAAGCCTCTCTGATGCAAATTCAGTTGAGTGTGGTCTAGAGCCATTATTGTTTTCTGTTTTTCCTAATGACCTTCCACTGACCATAAATAAAGCCTATGTGTCTATGTACGCTGACGACTCATCACTATACATGTCGGCTACGACAGTAAAGTCATTAACTGACACTTTAACATAGAGATCCAGTCAGGCTGCTGCTAAATATCTCCAACTTGAGCATCATTTTTGGGGAAAATCTATCGCTCGACCCTTAACATCTAGATGTATTATTGAATAATGTGGCGATTGAGCAAGTTGAGGAGACTAAACTGCTGGGTCTAACCCTAGATCGCAAGCTGTCATGGTCTAAACATATATACTCAATGGTTGCTAAAATGGGAAGAGGTCTGTCCATGATAAATTGCTGCTCTGTTTTCTTGACATCTCAGTCAATCAGACAGGTCCTACAGTGCAAGGAAGGCAAAGAAGGACATAGGCAACTTGAAGTTAGTCCAGAACAGAAAAGCACGGATTGCACTTACATGTGGATGTACAGTACATAGAGGGTGAATGTCAATGACATGCATCTCAATCTCTCCTGGCTCAAAATTGAGGAGAGATTGACTACATCACAATTGGTCCTTATTGATGTGTTGATGTGTTGAAGGTACCGAACTGTCTGTTCAAGCAGTTGGCTCACAGTTCGAAACACTCATCAGTACAACACAAGACATGTAACCAGAGGTCTCTTCACAGTCCCCAGATCCAGAACAGAGGCTGGAAAACGCACAGTATTAAATAGAGCCATTACTACATAGAACTCTCTGGCACCCCAGCTAACTCAAGGTAGCAATACAACCAGGTTATTTAGATGAAAGAACACCTCACGGCATGACAGGGACCGTGAAGATACACACAGACATTTTCATACATTTTGTATTGTATAATGCGTTATATTATATAATGTATTATCTAGTGTTATGTAGTGTTATATATATTATGTACTGTATGATCTAGTGTTATGTAGTATTATACATATTATGTACTGTGTTATGTAGTGTTATATATATTATGTACTGTATTTTCTAGTGTTATGTAGTGTTATATATATTATGTACTGTATTATCTAGTGTTATGTAGTGTTATATATATTATGTACTGTCTTATCTAGTGTTATGTAGTATTATATATATTATGTACTGTTTTATCTAGTGTTATGTAGTGTTATATATATTATGTACTGTATTATCTAGTGTTATCTAGTGTTATATATATATATATATTATGTACTGTATTATCTAGTGTTATGTAGTATTATATATATTATGTACTGTATTATCTAGTGTTATGTAGTGTTATATATATTATGTACTGTATTATCTAGTGTTATGTAGTGTTATATATATTATGTACTGTGTTATCTAGTGTTATGTAGTATTATATATATTATGTATTCTATTTGTTATGTTTTGCTTCCTGTTTGGACCCCAGGAAGAGTAGCAGCTGCTTTGGCAGCAGCTAATTGGGGCTCCTAATAAAATACAAAAATACTAATGCAGTACCTCAGGAAGCGCTAATGACCAGCTATGGCTGTTTCCTGTATGAATCAGCTCACTTGAGAGTCACGAACACACACCAGTGTTTCCCCTATATTCATTTAGCAGCAGCATGATTTCACACTGAAAAATCTAATGTTGTGCCTTCTTCACCACACTGTCTGTGTGGGTGGACCATTTCAGATTGTCAGTGATGTGTACGGCGAGGAACTTGAAACGTTTCAC
>NC_042959.1:12428250-12480750 GCF_901001165.1 Salmo trutta | reverse complement strand
CAGTCACACTCTCCCTCCTCTCTCTCCATCTCTCTATCTCTATCCCCCTCTCTATCTCTATCCCTCTCTCTATCTCTATTCCCCTCTCTATCTCTATCTCTATCCCTCTCTCTATCTCTATCCCCCTCTCTATCTCTATCCCTATCCCTATCTCTATCTCTATCCCTCTATCTATCTCTACCCCCCTCTCCATCTCTATCACTATCTCTATCCCTCTCTCTATCTCTATCCCCCTCTCTATCTCTATCCCCCTCTCTATCTCTATCCCTCTCTCTATCTCCACCCCTCTCTCTATCTCTATCCCCCTCTATCTCTCCCCATCTCTCTATCTCTATCCCTCTCTCTATCCCTCTCTCTATCTCTATCCCCCTCTCTATCTCTATCCCCCTCTCTATCTCTATCCCTATCTCTATCTCTATCCCTCTCTCTATCTCTATCTCTATCTCTATCCCCTCTCTATCTCTATCCTCTCTCTATCTCTATCCTCTCTCTATCTCTATGACCCTCTCTATCCCCCTCTCTATCTCTATCCCCTCTCTATCTCTATCCCTCTCTCTATCTCTATGACCCTCTCTATCTCTATCCCTCTCTCTATCTCTGCCCCTCTCTTTCTTCTCCCCTCTCTTTATCTCTATCACTCTCTCTATCTCTATCCCTATCTCTATCCCCCTCTCTATCTCTATCCCTATCTCTATCCCCCTCTCTATCTCTATCCCTCTCTCTATCTCTATACCCTCTCTATCTCTATGACCCTCTCTATCCCCCTCTCTATCTCTATCCCCTCTCTATCTCTATCCCTCTCTCTATCTCTGCCCCTCTCTTTCTTCTCCCCTCTCTTTATCTCTATCCCTCTCGTTATCTATATCCCTCTCTCTCTCTCTATCCCCCTTTCTATCTCTATCCCCCTCTCTATCTCTATCCCTATCCCTATCTCTATCCCCCTCTCTATCCCTCTCTCTATCTCTATCCCTCTCTCTATCTCTATCCCTCTCTATATCTCTATCCCCCTCTCTATCTCTATCCCCTCTGTGTCTCTGTCCCCCCTCTATCTCTATCCCCCTCTCTATGTCTCCCCCTCTCTCTATCTCTATCCCTCTCTTTCTTTTTTCTCCCCTCTATCTCCATCTCTATCCCTCTCTCTATCTCTTTCCCTCTCTCTATCTCTATCCCTCTCTATCTCTATCCCCTCTCTATCTCTGTCCCTCTCTCTAGCTCTAGCCCACACTTTATCTCTATGACCCTCTCTATCGCTATCCCCTCTCTATCTCTATCCCTCTCTCTATCTCTATGACCCTCTCTATCTCTATCCCTCTCTCTATCTCTGCCCCTCTCTTTCTTCTCCCCTCTCTTTATCTCTATCACTCTCTCTATCTCTATCCCTATCTCTATCCCTCTCTCTATCTCTATCCCTATCTCTATCCCCCTCTCTATCTCTATCCCTCTCTCTATCTCTATACCCTCTCTATCTCTATGACCCTCTCTATCCCCCTCTCTATCTCTATCCCCTCTCTATCTCTATCCCTCTCTCTATCTCTGCCCCTCTCTTTCTTCTCCCCTCTCTTTATCTCTATCCCTCTCGTTATCTATATCCCTCTCTCTCTCTCTATCCCCCTTTCTATCTCTATCCCCCTCTCTATCTCTATCCCTATCCCTATCTCTATCCCCCTCTCTATCCCTCTCTCTATCTCTATCCCTCTCTCTATCTCTATCCCCTCTCTATATCTCTATCCCCCTCTCTATCTCTATCCCCTCTGTGTCTCTGTCCCCCCTCTATCTCTATCCCCCTCTCTATGTCTCCCCCTCTCTCTATCTCTATCCCTCTCTTTCTTTTTTCTCCCCTCTATCTCCATCTCTATCCCTCTCTCTATCTCTTTCCCTCTCTCTATCTCTATCCCTCTCTATCTCTATCCCCTCTCTATCTCTGTCCCTCTCTCTAGCTCTAGCCCACACTTTATCTCTATGACCCTCTCTATCGCTATCCCTCTCTATCTTTATCCCCCTCTCTATCTCTGCCCCTCTCTTTCTTCTCCCCTCTCTTTATCTCTATCCATCTCTCTATCTCTATCCCTCTATCTATCTCTGCCCCTCTCTCTGTCTCTGCCCCTCTATTTCTTCTCCCATCTCTCTATCTTTATCTCTATCCCTCTCTCTAGCTCTAGCCCACACTTTATCTCTATCTCTCTATCTCTATGACCCTCTCTATCTCTATCCCTCTCTCTATCTTTATCCCCCTCTCTATGTCTGCCCCTCTCTTTCTTCTCCCCTCTCTTTATCTCTATCCATCTCTCAATCTCTATCCCTCTCTCAATCTCTATCCCTCTCTCTATCTCTATCTCTATCTCTATCCCTCTCTCTATCTCTGCCCCTCTCGCTCTCTCTGCATGCTGGGAGTGTTTGGTGCATGCTGGGAATTGTTTGAGCAAGAGAGTGCGTGTGTTGTGTAGAGTTAGATATTCAGAACTTTCTTTAGGTTTTCTCTTTCTTGGTGGCATTCTTTGTTTTCTTCTGTGCATGATTAAGGTTATTATTTTTATTTTTTTGTTGTGGTAGAATTAAGTATTTTGTTTTCGTATCGAAATTACCCTGATTTTGGCGGGGATGGCAGCCCGAATGGGGACACTGTCCCTGTCACTTCGGCACGGCTTTAGGTGTGTTACTGAAGCTACTGTCACAGTGGAGGAGTTTCTGGTCGCCGTGGGAGAGAAGGTAGGATATGAGAATGTTGCTTATGTGTCACGAATCAATAAAGCGGTGGTGGTTTTTCTTAAAGAAGAGAGTCTTGTTGATTGTATGGTTGAGCATGGTGTACTTCTTAAAGAAGAGAGTCTTGTTGATTGTATGGTTGAGCATGGTGTACTTCTTAAAGAAGAGTGTCTTGTTAATCGTATGGTTGAGCAAGGCGTACTTCTTAAAGAAGTGTGTCTTGTAGATCGTATGGTTGAGCACGGTGTACTTCTTAAAGAAGAGCGTCTTGTTAATCGTATGGTTGAGCATGGTGTACTTCTTAAAGGAATGTTTATTCAAGTTACGCCGCTTTTTTCTCCGTCAACAAGGGTAACGATTTCAAATGTACCGCCGTTTATTCCAAATGAGCTATTGGAGCGCGAGTTATTGCACTTTGGGAAGTTTGCAAGTTCAATTAAGGTTGTCCCGTTGGGTTGCAAACACCCGGCGTTGAAACAGGTTATGTCTTTTCGGCGACAGGTGTTTATGTTTTTGGACTCACCGGAGCAGACTTTGGAGTTAGCGTTTAAAGTCAAGTATGACAATAGATTGTATATGGCTTATGCTAGTACGGGTAGTCAACGGTGTTTTGAGTGTGGGGATGTTGATCATAAGCGACATGCTTGCCCGAAAAGGGAGAAGGCGGAGGGAGGGGCGCAGGTGGTCCTCGTTACGCCTGGGCCCACTGATGTAGGGAGAGGTGGGCCGACAGTGGTTGAGCAGCCACAAGCACCTGCTGCTGAGGAACAAGTTATCCGTGTTGAGGACACGGAGTTGCAACTTGTGTTAGAGGGAAATGTTATGCAGCAGAAACATTTTGTTGTAGAAGGTAAGGATAGATCTGAAGAGCCAAATCCTCAGACTGGTGAGGAGGTGCCCAGTACGAGTGCTGGGGTACAGGAGGGGGTTCATGTGGAGCTAGACTCCCAGGTAGTGGAGGAGATGCCCACTACGAGTAATAGGGTTCAGGTGGGGCTTGTTTCCCAGGTAGTGGGGGAGATGCCCACTACGAGTAATGGGGTTCAGGTGGGGCTAGTTTCCCAGGTAGTGGAGGAGATGCCCACTACGAGTAATGGGGTTCAGGTGGGGCTAGTCTCCCAGGTAGTGGAGGAGATGCCCACTACGAGTAATGGGGTTCAGGTGGGGCTAGTCTCCCAGGTAGTGGAGGAGATGCCCACTACGAGTAATGGGGTTCAGGTGGAGCTAGTCTCCCAGGTAGTGGAGGAGATGCCCACTACGAGTAATAGGTTTCAGGTGGGGCTAGTTTCCCAGGTAGTGGAGGAGATGCCCACTACGAGTAATGGGGTTCAGGTGGGGCTAGTCTCCCAGGTAGTGGAGGAGATGCCCACTACGAGTAATAGGTTTCAGGTGGGGCTAGTCTCCCAGGTAGTGGAGGAGATGCCCACTACGAGTAATAGGGTTCAGGTGGGGCTAGTTTCCCAGGTAGTGGAGGAGATGCCCACTACGAGTAATAGGTTTCAGGTGGGGCTAGTTTCCCAGGTAGTGGAGGAGATGCCCACTACGAGTAATAGGTTTCATGTGGAGCTAGTCTCCCAGGTAGTGGAGGAGATGCCCACTACAACTAATAGGGTTCAGGTGGCGCTAGTCTCCCAGGTAGTGGAGGAGATGCCTGGTACGAGTGATGGGCTGCAAGTGGGGAGTGATGAAAGGGATGTGTTAGAAGCGAGTCAGGGGTCTGTGGCCTCAGTTGAGGAGGAGCAGGATATGGATATCTCTATTGGTATGATAGCAGCTGGTGACGACTCAATTTATGATCTAGAGGAGGTAAATAGGTTTTTGGGTCAGACTTTTGGGAAATCTGTCAAATTGGCAGATTATTTTGATGTTGAAAGTTTGTGAGGTCAGCTGTGATGTTACAGAAGACGGTGGGGTTAGACCAGTTAAGTGAGAAGAAGCGGTTTCGCTTGAGGAAATTTGTTACTGCTGTCACAGCAGCAAAAGGTGGTGGGAAACGTGGTCAGGGTAAGAGAAAATTTAAACAATGATGTTGATCATGCTTCATAGGGTGTCTTTTTTCTCTTTGGTTTCTCTGTGGTTTCTTCTGCTTCTCCTTTCTCTTTTCTATATGGAGGTACTAAGGGTAGGTTCTCTTTTCTATATGGAGGTACTAAGGGTAGGTTCTCTTTTCTATATGGAGGTACTAAGGGTAGGTTCTCTTTTCTATATGGAGGTACTAAGGGTAGGTTCTCTTTTCTATATGGAGGTACTAAGGGTAGGTTCTCTTTTCTATATGGAGGTACTAAGGGTAGGTTCTTTTCTATATGGAGGTACTAAGGGTAGGTTCTCTTTTCTATATGGAGGTACTAAGGGTAGGTTCTCTTTTCTATATGGAGGTACTAAGGGTAGGTTCTCTTTCTATATGGAGGTACTAAGGGTAGGTTCTCTTTTCTATATGGAGGTACTAAGGGTAGGTTCTCTTTTCTATATGGAGGTACTAAGGGTAGGTTCTCTTTTCTATATGGAGGTACTAAGGGTAGGTTCTCTTTTCTATATGGAGGTACTAAGGGTAGGTTCTCTTTTCTATATGGAGATACTAAGGGTAGGTTCTCTTTTCTATATGGAGGTACTAAGGGTAGGTTCTCTTTTCTATATGGAGGTACTAAGGGTAGGTTCTCTTTTCTATATGGAGGTACTAAGGGTAGGTTCTCTTTTCTATATGGAGGTACTAAGGGTAGGTTCTCTTTTCTATATGGAGGTACTAAGGGTAGGTTCTCTTTTCTATATGGAGGTACTAAGGGTAGGTTCTCTTTTCTATATGGAGGGTAATAAGGGTAGGTTCTCTTTCTATATGGAGGTACTAAGGGTAGGTTCTCTTTCTATATGGAGGTACTAAGGGTAGGTTCTCTTTTCTATATGGAGGTACTAAGGGTAGGTTCTCTTTCTATATGGAGGTACTAAGGGTAGGTTCTCTTTTCTATATGGAGGTACTAAGGGTAGGTTCTCTTTTCTATATGGAGGTACTAAGGGTAGGTTCTCTTTTCTATATGGAGGTACTAAGGGTAGGTTCTCTTTTCTATATGGAGGTACTAAGGGTAGGTTCTCTTTTCTATATGGAGGTACTAAGGGTAGGTTCTCTTTTCTATATGGAGGTACTAAGGGTAGGTTCTCTTTTCTATATGGAGGTACTAGGGTAGGTTCTCTTTTCTATATGGAGGTACTAAGGGTAGGTTCTCTTTTCTATATGGAGGTACTAAGGGTAGGTTCTCTTTTCTATATGGAGGTACTAAGGGTAGGTTCTCTTTTCTATATGGAGGTACTAAGGGTAGGTTCTCTTTTCTATATGGAGGTACTAAGAGTAGGTTCTCTCAATATTAATGGTGGAAGGGACAGGAATAAGAGGGCTTGTGTATTAGAAGTAATAAAACAGAAAAGGCTTAATGTAGTTTTCTACAGGAGACACATAGTGATGAGGCTAATGAGGTTGACTGGGGTATGTGGTGGGAGGGGCAGCATATACTCAGTCATGGTACTAATTTCAGTGCTGGGGTGGCAATTTAGTTTTCCTCTGGCTTAGGGGTGACTGTGGTATCTACAACAGAGAAGGTCAAGGGTCGGCTTTTATTGGTCAAGGCAGATGTTATGTTTGTTTTTGTTTGTTGTTTTGAATGATTATGCTCCTAATGAGGGTACAGAGCGTGTTGTTGGTTTTGATAAAATAAAGGAAACCTTAAGACAATGTGACCAAGAATGGTGTATGGTTTTAGGGGGGGGGGGGACAGGAACTGTACAGTGGATTTTACTGTTGATCGCACCGCTGAAGAACCTCACCTGCGCTCAGCCACTTGCCTGTCTGGTCTATTAACTGAGTTTGAGCTTTCTGATGTGTGGAGAGTCAGGAATGCAAAAGTTAGGCAGTACACATGGCTAAAAGTTAATGAAGGTCGTGTCAGTGCAGCAAGGTTAGACAGGTTGTATGTATCTGATCACTACTGTAGTAGGGTTGGAAGGTTAGACAGGTTGTATGTATCTGATCTCTACTGTAGTAGGGTTGGAAGGTGTGACAGGTTGTATGTATCTGATCTCTACTGTAGTAGGGTTGGAAGGTTAGACAGGTTGTATGTATCTGATCACTACTGTAGTAGGGTTGGAAGGTGTGACATTACTCCTGTGGGTTTCTCTGATCACCATTTTGTTACTGTTGATATTAATTTGTCCTGTCCACGAAGGTCATCATCTTACTGGTATTTTAATGTTAAATTGTTACATGATGTCATGTTTTGGGAAAGGTTTTTGTTGTTTTGGGAAAAATGGAGGGTTACAAAAGGAAATTTTGAGTCCTTGAGACAATGGTGGGAGGTTGGGAAGGCCCAAATATGATTGTTTTGTCAACAGTATACTGCTCTGTCTCGAATTGAAGTCAAAGAGACTATCAAGGCCCTTGAACAGGACATCAAATCTATTGAATTGAAGCTGCTCACTCAGAACGACCCTGGATTAGTCATGAGTTTACAGGACAAGAGACATGAACTGAGATTGTTTCTGCATGAAAGAGTGAAGGGTGCCTTGATTAGGTCTCTTTTGCTTCCCTCAAGGATATGGATGCTCCTAGCGCTTTCTTTTTTAACCTAGGACAGTCGACACTGCAACGTAAACAGATGGTCTGCCTTCGTCTCCCTGATGAGAAGGTGACCACGGATGACAGTGAAATGCGTCAACATGCCGTAGATTTCTACTCTGCCCTCTATAAGGCGGAGGATTGGGACCTGAGCAGAGAGTCATTGGGACCTGAGCAGAGAGTCACATTGGACTCTGACATTACACTGCAAGAGCTGTCCACAGCAGTTATGCAGCTCTCAACAGGCCGAGCCCCTGGCATTGATGGTTTACCATCTGAGTTTTGTAAACACTTTTGGGGGTCTATTGGAGAGGATTTTTATGAGGTGATGTGTGAATCTTTTCATGAGGGTTCTCTTCCTGTATCCTGTCAACGTGCGGTGCTTTCATTATTGCCAAAAAAGGGGGATTTGGCTCTCATAAAAAATTGGAGACCTGTTGCTTTGCTGTGCGCAGAATATAAAATTGTTTCTAAATGTCTCTCAAACAGGTTGAAAGAGTATCTGGGATTGTTGGTCCACAAGGACCAGTCTTACTGTGTACCTGACCGCTCTATTGTTGACAACTTGTTTCTGATAAGAGATGTTTTAGACATTTGTAAACTGTCTGATGTAAATGTGGGTTTACTTTCTTTGGATCAGGAGAAGGCCTTTGACAGTGTGGACCACCAGTACTTGTTCAAAACAATGAAAGCCTTTGGGTTTGGGGATGTTTTTTTGTCGTGGATGAATTTACTGTATGCTGGGGCCTCATGTATGGTGAAGGTGGGGGGTGGTTTGAGCTGCCCCATCCCCGTCCAAAGGGGCATCAGGCAGGGATGCCCAATTTCAGGGCAGTTGTATAGTCTGGCGATTGAACCAATGCTTTGTTTTTTAAGAGTGAGGCTTACTGGTTTCTCTGTGCCAGGTGTAATGAAGGGTCCCACGATAGCACTGTCTGCGTATGCAGATGATGTGACAGTTTTTATTACAGGGGCTGAGGATGTTAAGGTTCTCTAAAACGCTTTAAAGGTGTATGAGGGGGCCTTCTCAGCTAGAGTCAATTGGGGAAAGAGTGAAGCGCTGTGGGCAGGTCAGCTTCAGATGGGGTCTGCTCCACGGTTACCAGGGGGGCTTCAGTGGGGCAGAGATGGGATGAAGACTTTGGGGGGTTTTCTAGGCTCTGATGTCTTTCAGAAAAAGAACTGGGAGGGTGTAGTGGAGAAAGTGTGTGCCAGACTGTCAAGATGGAAATGGGTGCTACCCCAGCTGTCTTATAGGGGAAGGGTATTGGTAGCTAATAATCTTACTGCCTCTACCCTGTGGCACAGACTAATGATTTTACAGCCACCGGGGGGTCTGATACAAGAGCTTCAGAGGACCCTTGTCAATTTCTTCTGGTCTGGACAACACTGGATAAAAGCTGCAGCCCTGTACCTGCCACTACACGAGGATGGGCAAGGCCTGGTGGATATTTCCTCTAGGATCATGGCTTTCCGGCTTCAAGCAGCCCAGAGGCTGTTGTACAGAGACAGTTCTAGCTGGGTCGACACAGCCTATACATTGATGAGGAGAGCGGGCTGTTTGGGCTTAGATAAGCACCGTTTCCTCTTAAAGCTGGAGGGGGGTGATTTGCCTGGCCTGACTCCATTTTATGAGTCTGTTATGCAGGCTTGGAGAGTTTTTGTCAAGTCCCGTAAGGCCGGCACGCCACCAGGGATGTGGCTTTTTGAAGAGCCTCTTTTTCACAACACTGCCATCCAGTCCCGTGTTCTGGGTTCAGCTAGCCTACGTTCATGCCTGTTAGGCGTGGGGTGTACTAAACTGGGTCATCTGATGCGGAACAGGAACAGATCGTTGGAGGAGCTGGGAGAAAGAGCGGGGATCCGATCATCTCGCCTACTGAGGAAGGTCGTCGATGAGGTCTGTGACTCCCTGCCAGTGCTTCATCTGCAGTATGTGACTGACATTTCCAATTCTGATCGGTGGAAGGAGGGCCTGGATTATGTGTTCCCTGCACTGATTGTTAGTGCTGCAGCGGGGGCATTCGTGAAGGACGTGGGGATGCTGCTTTCTTTCGATACCCCGGAGCTGGGGGAGTTCAAGGAGGTGGGAAAGAAGGCCATGTACAGAGTATGTGTAAAGGTGTCCCATGCCACTTCCCTGGAAGGGGTAAAATCAACGAGGTGGGCGGGTGTGCTTGGTCCAGGTGTCTCTCCAAAAGGCTGTTGGCGATCACTGTACAAACTGCCTATTGATAAGAGGACAGCTGACCTCCAATGGAGGATAGTACACGGAGCTATAACCACTAACATGCATCTGGTACACCTGGACCCTACTGTTGGGGAGGGGTGTCCATTTTGTGCTGAGTTTGAAACTCTGGCACATCTGTTTTTACAGTGTCCCAGGTTGGTCGGGATGATTGACCTGATCACAAATTGGTTCTCAACGTTGGGAGAGGGTTTTTCTTCCCAACTGTATATATTTGGGCCAAAGTACAGGTTCAGTCGAAAGGGTGTAGTTGTGTTGCTTAATTTTGTGTTAGGGGCAGCAAAATTAGCGATATGGAAGACCTGAAAGAACAGTATTCGGGGACAGGGGTCTGTGGATGTGGTGGGAATGCTGGAGGGAATGTTGGCAGCGAGACTGAGGGTTGAGTTTGCCTATTATAAACTGGTCAACAATATGGATCTGTTTATGAGTATATGGGGTATTCAGAGGCTGTTGTGTATAGTTACTGTGGAGGAGGAATTGGAGTTGTGTTTTTAATTGATGTGTAACTGTGTTTTTGTATGAGTATTTATTGTGTGGTGGGCTCCCAGACCCAATAAAGATTATTTAAAACTCAAAACTCTCTCTCTCTCTCTCTCTCTCTCTCACTCACTCTCACTCTCTCTATCCCTCCTTCTCCATCCCTCTCTCTCTCTTTCTCACTGATTTGCTTTGCACAGTGAAATCCTGGACAGCCTCAGTGTTTGTGATTGAAGGGTACTTTGGCTGGATTGAGGGATTGTAAAGGCACACACACACAGACACTGTGAGGTTATGTTGAGGTCAGTGAAACAGTCTGTCTGACCTAAGCCTCACTGAATCTAAGTCTAAAGCAACAGGATGACAGAGAGACTAGCTGCTAGGAGAGGCTGATGTCCTCTAGCTCCAAGGCCTGTTTAGCATTTCTCTCTTCTGGATTTATACTCTGCCTATCGGCCATGGTTACTGTGTGTGTGTGTGTTTGTGTGTGTGTGTGTGTGAGAGACTCTGAGATCCACCTCCCACTTGTCAGTAGATGTGAAGATTAAAGCCATCCATGAGACATCAAACACACACACACACGCAAATGTCACAGCTGGCTGTCTGTACTGCACAGGAGGGAAGTGTGTGTGTGTGTGTGTGTGTGGAGAGGAGCTTGTGTCTTCTGTGTCAACATCAACATCAAGGGGAAAGCAGGCCACTGGAGTTGGGGCTTCAAATATGATGACAGGTCACACACAGACACAAACACACACACACAGGTGTGTAAGATTGGATTCCCAAGTGTGCGTGTGTGTGTCACTACCGTTGTCTCTCTCTGGGTTCCGCCTTCCATCTCCTCTGCTTTAGTGACCCCTCACCCCACTTCTCTCTATGTCCTCTCTATGTCCTCTCTATGTCCTCTCTTTTCCAGGGTATCCTGCTGTCAAGGCATTACTCTCCCCTTCAATCCACCTATCTCTGTATCTCCCTATCACGTCTCTTTTAAAAATATTCTCATTCACAACTGCGACCTGGCCAAGATAAAGCAAAGCAGTGCGACAAAAACAACAACACAGAGATACACATAAACAAATGTACAGTCAATAACACAATTGAAAAATCTATGTAAAGTGTGTGCAAATGTAGAAGATTAGGGAGGTAAGTCAATAAATAAGCCATAGAGGCGAAATAAGTAAAATTTAGCATTAACACTGGAGTGATAGATGCGCAGATGATGATGTGCAAGTAGATATACTGGGGTGCAAAAGAGCAAGACAATAAATAACAATATGGGGATGAGGTAGTTGGGTGTGCTATTTACAGATGGGCTGAGTACAGGTACAGTGATCGGTAAGCTGCTCTGACAGTTGATGCTTAAAGTTAGAGAGGGAGATATAAGACTCCAGCTTCAGTGATTTTTGCAATTCGTTCCAGTCATTGGCAGCAGAGAACTGGAAGGAAAGGCGGCCAAAGGAGCTGTTGGCTTTGGGGATAACCAGTGAAATTGAACCCTGTGGCACCCCCATAGAGACTGCCAGAGGTCCGGACAACAGGCCCTCCGATTTGACACACTGAACTCTATCAGAGAAGTAGTTGGTGAACCAGGGGAGGCAGTCATTTGAGAAGCCAAGGCTATTGAGTCTGCTGATAAGAATGCAGTGATTGACAGAGTCGAAAGCCTTGGCCAGGTCGATGAAGATGGCTGCACAGTACTGTCTTTAATCGATGGCGGTTATGATATCGTTTAGGACCTTGAGCGTGGCTGAGGTGCACCCATGACCAGCTTGGAAACCAGATTGCATAGTGGAGAAGGTACAGTGGGATTCGAAATGGTCTGTGATCTGTTTGTTAACTTGGCTTTTGAAGATTTTAGAAAGGCAGGGCAGGATGGATATAGGTCTATAACAGTTTGTGTCTAGAGTGTCTCCCCCTTTGAAGAGGAGGATGACCGTGGCAGCTTTCCAATCAAATCAAATGTATTTATATAGCCCTTCTTACATCAGCTGAAATCTCAAAGTGCTGTACAGAAACCCAGCCTAAAACCCCAAACAGCAAGCAATGCAGGTGTAGAAGCACGGTGGCTAGGAAAAACTCCCTAGAAAGGCCAAAACCTAGGAAGAAACCTAGTGTCACGGTTGTCATTAGAAATGGAGGACCAAAACGCAGCAGGGACATGTATACTCATTTTCTTTATTTATGGGAAAAGAAGGAAAAAAACAAAAAAACACGTATACAAAAATAACAAAACGATGAATGACAAAATAAAAGTCTTGAAGGCAACACAGCAATCCAAGAACAATCTCCCACAAATACACAGACAAACACACCCAACTAATATAGGACTTCCAATCAAAGGCAACACCAAACAGCTGCCTTCAATTGGAAGTCCACCCCAATTAACTCAACATAGAAACACACTTACTAGACTACACATAGAAATACATAAACATAGACCATAACTCAAAACCCGGAAATAATAAATCAAACGCCCTCCTAACTAACACACCACCCTGAACCACATAAAACAAATACCCTCTGCCACGTCCTGACCAAACTACAATAACAATTAACCCTTATACTGGGCAGGACGTGACAGTACCCCCCCTTAAAGGTGCTAACCCCGGAAGCACCTTAAAAAAAAAAAAAAAAAACACAACCCCAAACAACAAAACAAAAATTCCCCTCTACTAAAGGGAGGGTGGCTGCCGTCAACGACGGCACTGTGCTACACCCCCCCTCCCCAACCCACCTATATCTGGAGGTGGCTCCGGTTCTGGCCGTTCCGGGCAGTCGGGCCACTCTGGCAGGTCGGGCCAGTCTGGCCAGTCTGGCAGCTCGGGCCACTCTGGCAGCTCGGGGCAGTCTGGCCGCTCGGGGCAGTCTGGCAGCTCGGGGCAGTCTGGCAGCTCGGGGCAGTCTGGCAGCTCGGGGCAGTCTGGCCACTCTGGCAGCTCGGGGCAGTCTGGCCACTCTGGCAGCTCGGGGCAGTCTGGCCACTCTGGCAGCTCGGGGCAGTCTGGCCACTCTGGCAGCTCAGGGCAGTCTGGCCACTCTGGCAGCTCGGGTGACTGTTGACTGGCGGGCAGCTCTGGTGACTGTTGACTGGCGAGGCTGGGTTTACGCACTTGAAGCCTGGTGCGTGGTGCTGGTACTGGGCGTACCAGATTGGGAACATGCACCTCCAGGCTAGTGCGGGGAGCGGGAACAGGACGAGTCGGACTGGGCTCACGCACCACTGGCTTGGTGCGGGGAGCAGGAACGGGCCGGGCCGGACTGGGGACACGCACCACTGGCTTGGTGCGGGGAGCAGGGACGGGCCGGGCCGGACTGGGAACACACACCACTGGCTTGGTGCGGGGAGCAGGAACGGGCTGGGCCGGACTGGGGACACGCACCACTGACTTGGTGTGGGGAGCAGGGACGGGCCGGACAGGACTGTGGACATGCACTGTGGACTTGGTGCGGGGAGCAGGGACGGGTCAGACAGGACTGTGAACACGCACTGGTGAACTGAAGCGTGGAGCCGGTTTAGCCACTCGTCCTGGCTGGATGCCCATCCTAGCACGGCATGTGCTGGGCATGTCCACCGGACGCACCGGGCTGTGCGGGCGCACTGGTGACACAGCGCGCAACTCCGCATCCCATGGCTCCTCCTCCAGATCTTCCCTCAGCAGGTCCTCAATCAACCGCCTCATCTTCGTCTCCTCCTCCGCCGTCATCCCCCACGAGAGCAGTGGTCTGGGCTCTTCCTCTGCCCTTCCGGACCACCCCATTAGCCCCCCCCCCAAAAAAAAATTATTGGGGGTGTCTTCCGGGCCTCCTCGACCGCCGCCTGCGACTCCTTCCACCGGCTGGCATTACCTCCTCGACCTGGGAATCCTTCCGCTAGGGTCTTTTCCCCGACATGATCTCCTCCCAGGTCCAGAACTCCTTCCCCTCGCGAACCCATCTCTCGCACTCCTTATCCTCCCGCTGCTTGGTCCTGGTTTGGTGGGAGATTCTGTCACAGTTGTCGTTAGAAACGGAGGACCAAAACGCAGCAGGGACATGTATACTCATCTTCTTTATTTATGGGAAAAGAAGGAAAAAACCAAACAAACACGTATACAGAAATAACAAAACGATGAACGACAAAATAACAGTCTTGAAGGCAACACAGCAATCCAAGAACAATCTCACACAAATACACAGACAAACACACCCAACTAATATAGGACTTCCAATCAAAGGCAACACCAAACAGCTGCCTTCAATTGGAATGCCACCCCAATTAACTCAACATAGAAACTTACTTACTAGACTACACATAGAAATACATAAACATAGACCATAACTCAAAACCCGGAAATAATAAATCAAACGCCCTCCTAACTAACACACCACCCTGAACCACATAAAACAAATACCCTCTGCCACGTCCTGACCAAACTACAATAACAATTAACCCTTATACTGGCCAGGACGTGACACCTAGAGAGGAACCAGGCTATGAGGGGTGGCCAGTCCTCTTCTGGCTGTGCCCGGTGGAGATTATAACAGAACAGGGCCAAGATGTTCAAACGTTCATAGATGACCAGCAGGGTCAAATAATAATAATCACAGTGGTTGTAGAGGGAGCAACAGGTCAGCACCTCAGGAGTAAATGTCAGTTGGCTTTTCATAGCCGATCATTGAGAGTACGTCTTCCGCTCCTGCTGTCTCTACAGAGTTGAAAACAGCAGGTCTGGGACAGGTAGCAATCTTTGGGGATCTCAGACGATACGAAAGAGAGGTTAAATAGGCTAGTAATAGGGGTTACAACAATTTTGGCTGATCATTTTAGAAAGAGAGTGTTCTGATTGTCTAGCTCAGCTGATTTGTATGGATCCAGATTTTGCAGCTTTCAGAACATCAGCTGTCTGGATTTGGGTGAAGGAGAAGTAAGACAATAATCATTAACCAAAACAGCAGTAGACAAGGCATATTGACATTAGGGAGAGGCATGTGTAGCTGCAAGGGTTGCAGAACTGGTGGCAGTGAAGTTAGACGCAGGAGAGCAGAAATACTTAATAGGAAGGAGCAGTTTTAATTCCAAAACCCACAACAATACAAAAATAAACCTACATGGGTACAAAACCCGACACGCACCAGTAACATAGCGTTCAAGCACTTACAAACAAACAATTCCACACAAGGACATGGGGGGGAACAGAGGGTTAAATACACAACAATTAATGATGGAAATGGAAACCAGGTGTGTAAGAAAACAAGACAAAACAAATGGAAAATTAAAAGTGGATCGACGATGGCTAGAAGACCGGTGACGCTGACCGCCGAACACCGCCCAAACAAGGAGAGGAAACGACTTCGGTGGAAGTCGTGACAGTAGCCGAGTGATCATAGGGTCCAGTGAGTAGCTAGGCGAGCTGGAGACACGGGGAATCAGGCAGCTTGCGGGCCGAAGCTAGCAGGCTAGCAGATGGGCCTCCGGGAGACGTCGCAACGGAAGAGCCTATTGAAACCCCCTCAGACGGTTATGTCAGCAGACCAGTTGTGATGGATCGGCAGGGCTCCGTGTTGGCAGTGAAGGGTCCAGGCCAATTGGCAAAAGAGGTATTGTAGCCCAAGAATTGGCTAATGGACCTCTTCGGCTGGCCGGGAGATGGGCCTAGCTCAAGACTAGCTCCAGGCTAACTGGTGCTTGCTTCGGGACAGAGATGTTAGCCGTGTGTAGCCACTCGGATAGCAGCTAGCTACCTGCGATGATCTGGTGTAAAGGTTCTGAGCTTGCAGTAGGAATCCGGAGATGTGGTAGAGAAAAAGCTGTCCGATATGCTCTGGGTTGATATCGCGCTGTGCAGACTGTCAGGAATTGACCGGGTTGAGGCTGGCTGATGTCCGAGTTAACGGTGATGACCACTAGCAGTGGCTAACTGACTACTAGCTAGCAGCTAGTTAGCTGGCTAGTTTCTGATGGGGGTTCTAAAGTATAGAAATAGCAGATCCGTACCACATTGGGTGGGGCGGGTTGCAGAAGAGTATGTTCAGTCCGTAGATGGAAATTGAGAATAAAAATATGAAAAATATATACGAAACATATACGAAGAAAACGATATATACACGGGACGGAACAAGACAACAAATGTCCGACTGCTACGCCATCCTGGAATGCAGAGGTAACTCTGGGAGCTGAGGTTTCTCTGGGAGCTAACAAGTCCCCAGATCTCAGGCACCTTTAATCAACGTAACCAACCACCTCTCCTCCAGACAGACATTATCCATATCCCCCTCCTCTCCTTCAGACAGACATTATCCATATCCCCCTCCTCTCCTCCAGACAGACATTATCCATATCCCCCTCCTCTCCTCCAGACAGACATTATCCATATCCCCCTCCTCTCCTCCAGACAGACATTATCCATATCCCACTCCTCTCCTCCAGACAGACATTATCCATATCCCCTCCTCTCCTCTCCTCCAGACAGACAGACATTATCCATATCCCCTCCTCTCCTCTCCTCCAGACAGACAGACATTATCCATATCCCTCTCCTCTCCTCCAGACAGACAGACATTATCCATATCCCCCTCCTCTCCTCCAGACAGACATTATCCATATCCCCCTCCTCTCCTCCAGACAGACACGCACTGTGTTTTGTGCGGAGCCAGGTTTGGCTGGCACAGTAGTACAAAGAGCCTAATAACCTTTAGAATGGTGTTGCACCCAGACAGAGATAAATAACCTTTAGAATGGTGTTGCACCCAGACAGAGATAAATAACCTTTAGAATGGTGTTGCACCTAGACAGAGATAAATAACCTTTAGAATGGTGTTGCACCCAGATTATTGAAAGTATGTTTGATAGAAGTACTATGATGTTAATATATACTATATAAATACAGACTTACTGGGGTCTGACACATAACGAAAAGACATTACTAGGGGTTGTCCCCGACTACAAAAAATATTTGTCAACCGAGAGTCGTCTCTTCTTTCAATCAATCATTTAGTAGAAATGTTTTAATGTGCATTGACACATCCTATGTGTTTTAATCAAACAAACGATATGCTCTGAACTTGTCTGATGCTTTAAGGACACTGTCAGATGTGTGGAATAAATGTGACTAGCTGTAGAAAATAGTGGAGAAGAAGAAAAAGAAGGAGAAAGCACTACGTGTATATTATGTTGCCAAACAGCTGCTGTTAGATTACAATATCACTTCTCTGACCGTTTGGAACAATGGAAACAACTCTCACGGCTGTCGTATGAAAGAGACCAAGGCGCAGCGTGCGTATCGTTCCACATCTTTATTTCTATGTGAAACTATGCCAAACAGACAAAAAACTATAAACAAAAACAACAAACCGTGACGAAGCGGTGCTACATGCATAAACTCAAAATAATCTCCCACAAACACTAGTGGGAAAAACAACTTAAATATGATCCCCAATTAGAGACAACGATGACCAGCTGCCTCTAATTGGGAATCATACGAAAACCCCAACCTAGAAAAAACAACCTAGAACACAACATAGAAAATGTAAACTAGACAAAAAACAACAACATAGAAAAAAGAAACTAGAACCAAACATAGAAATAAATAAACTAGACAAAACCCCCCAGTCACGCCCTGACCTACTCTACCATAGAAAAATACGAGCTCTCTATGGTCAGGACGTGACAAACAACACTAAATAAATTAACTTTTTTTGTAAAGCTCTTATTACAGCAAAGACTAAAAACAGTCACATTCAATGGAACGGTTTATTTATTATTTACGCTAAGTATTAAAGGGTCGCTTTGTTATTTTATTTTAAAACTAAAATACTTGATTGCATTTCAAATCATGAATGAGTCGTATGTTGTGTGATGACCTGAATGAATGAATGATGGATTGATACAGTAGCCTATTTAACTATTGAAATATAGACCTCAGTAAGTTACAGTATTACACCTAAACAGGATGCTCTGCTAGGCCTACAGCAAGGTATAACCATCATCTCCTAAACCTACTTATTATAATGACATGACTTATTATTATTATGATCATAATAATAATATCAAGAAAAAGGAGAGTTATTATTATTATAAATGTTATTTTCCTGACAATTTGGAACACTGTAAACAACCCTAAATATATTACACATAATACCCCCCCCCCCCCCTAAAAAAGTCTACATCCTTTATTACAGCATAGCAAATATTTAAAACAGCCAAATTTGTGCATTTGTTTATCCGGCATGTGGGTTGCATGAGGATTGGTGTTCACAGAATCAGTATGCTATTAAACAAACACTCAAACAGCCAACAGAAACACAGTACCAGTCAAAAGTTTGGACACACCTACTCATTCAAGGGTTTTTCTGTATTTTTGCTATTTTCTACATTGTATTCACTGTATTCTACAGTCTACATTCTTCAACACTTTGAAATAACACATATGGAATCATGTAGTAACCAAAAAAGTGTTAAACAAATTAAAATATATTAATATTTTAGATTCTTCAAAGTAGCCACCCTTGATGACAGCTGTTAGAACATACACACAACAAGTAGGTCACATGGGGGAGCAGCGTTGTGCCGTGAGGTGTTGCTTTATTCTGTTTTTTAAACCAGGTTTGCTGTTCGTTTGCGCTATATAAGATGGAAGGGAGTTCCATGCACTCATGGCTCTGTATAATACTGTACGTTTCCTTGAATTTGTTCTGTGAAAAGACCCTGGGTGGCATGTCTGGTGGGGTAAGTGTGTGTGCCACTGCTGTGTGTAAGTTGACTATGCAAACAATTTGGAATTTCCAACACATTAATGTTTCTTAAAAAAAACAAGAAGTGACACAGTCAGTCTTTCTTCAACTCTTATCCAAGAGAGACTGGCATGCATAGTATTTATATTATCCCTCTGATTACAATGAAGAGCAAGACATGCTGCTCTGTTCTGGTCCAGCTGCAGCTTAACTAGGTGGTTCTTTGCAGCACTTGACCATGTGACTGGACATTAATCAAGATAAGATAAATCTAGAGCCTGCAGGACTTGCTTTGTGGAGTGTGGTGTCAAAAAGCAGAGCATCTCTTTCATACGGACAGACCTCTTCCCTTCTTTACAACCACTCCCTCTCTCCCACAGCGCCACAGCTAAATTAATGCAGCGGAAACACTGAGGCTTTATAACAGAGAGAGATGAATGGAGAGAGAGAGGAAGAGAAGGAGTGGGAGAGTGGTCGAGGGAGTAGAAGAGAGGGAGTGAGGGAGTGTGAGAGAGGAAGAGAGTGAGAGAGGGAGAGAAGAAGTGAGGGTGAAATGAAGAGAGGGAGTGGGAGAAAGGAAGAGGGAGAGAGGGAAAGAGGAAGAGAGGGAGTGGGAGAGAGGAAGACACGGAGTGGGAGAGAGATAAACACAAGTCCAATGACCTCCCTATCAGGGAGAAGTATTCTCTTTCTAAGAGCAGGCTGAGTTTTCTCTTTAAGAGAGGTATTGTGTAATGTCATCCCTGTTTCACAGTATAGTTGTAGTATAATACAGAGCTGGAGGCCTCAGCTCATTTAGGAGTCTGGCTCCGTTTGAGAAGCGACCAGGGACCCCCTCCAATGTCATCATCATATCAATTATAATCAGCCTGAAACTCCCTCCTAGCACCAGGCTGACACACACACACTCAGCCGCACAGTGAACCTGGCGGAGCGGAACTACGCACAGAGAGAAAGTGAAAGAAAGAGACAGATGGGGAGAGTGTGGGTGAGAGAGAGAGAGTTGTAGAAAGAGTGCGTGAGCAAGAGACAGAGAGAGAAAAAGCGAGATTGGTAGATTGTGTGAGTGAGAGATGGGGAAAGTGTTTGAGCAAGCGTGAGAGAGAGAAACAGAGTGAGAGAGAGAGAGAGATAAAGAGATAAGAGAGAAAGATCGAGAGAGTGTTTGAGCGAGAGCGAGAGTTGTAGAAAGAGAGAGAAAGACCGCATCCCATAAGCTCGGAGGGAGCCTATGCGGGGTTGCCAGAAATTGCTAACATCCGATTTTTATTATTATTGTTTCTTTAGATTTTATTGGGATACCCATTGACTGACGCCAATGGCAACAGCTAGTCTTCCTGCGGTTCGATACATAACGAAAAATACATTACAGGCCAAAATATTTAATAATTTGCATACATTTAAGACAGACTTTGCAACTCGGACAGATAGGGCAGAGGCGTTGTGCTGTGAGGTCCTGTTTTATTGTTTTTAAAGCACATTTTCCTGTTTGCTTGAGTAATTTGAGATGGAAGGGAATTCCATGTGATCATGGCTGTATATAATAATGTGCATTTCCTTGAATTTGTTCTGGATTGGGGACCATAATGAGACCCCTGGTGGCATGTCTGGTGGGATATGATGGAGACCCCCGGTGGCATGTCTGGTGGGATATGATAGAGACCCCTGGTGGCATGTCTGGTGGGATATGATGGAGACCCCTGGTGGCATGTCTAGTGGGATATGATGGAGACCCCCGGTGGCATGTCTAGTGGGATATGATGGAGACCCCTGGTGGCATGTCTGGTGGGATATGATGGAGACCCCCTGGTGGGATGTTGGTGGGATATGATGGAGACCCCTGGTGGCATGTCTGGTGGGATATGATGGAGACCCCTGGTGGCATGTCTAGTGGGATATGATGGAGACCCCCGGTGGCATGTCTAGTGGGATATGATGGAGACCCCTGGTGGCATGTCTAGTGGGATATGATGGAGACCCCTGGTGGCATGTCTGGTGGGATATGATGGAGACCCCTGGTGGCATGTCTGGTGGGATATGATGGAGACCCCCGGTGGCATGTCTAGTGGGATATGATGGAGACCCCTGGTGGCATGTCTGGTGGGATATGATGGAGACCCCCGGTGGCATGTCTGGTGGGATATGATGGAGATATTAGAGGTGTATCTGTTTCCCAACTGGTATGCTATTCCTGGGCCACTGGCAAATTTACCCCGGGTCACTATGCAAATAGTCTGGGTAGCCATTTGATTAGCTGTTCAGGAGTCTAGGTGTCTTATGGGCCTGGGGGTAGAAGCTATTTAGAAGCTTCTTGGACCTAGACTTGGGGCTCCGCTACCGCCTGCAGTGCGGTAGCAGAGAGAACAGTCTATGACTAGTGTGGCTGGAGTCTTTCACGATTTTAGGGCCTTCCTCTGACACCGCCTGCTATAGAGGTCCTGGATGGCAGGAAGCTTGGCCCCCGGTGATGTACTGGGTCGTACGCACTACCCTCTGTAGTGCCTTGCGATTGGTGGCCGAGCAGTTGCCATACTAGGCAGTGATGCAACCCACAGGATGCTTTCAATGGTGCAGCTGTAAAACCTTTTGAGGATCTGAGGACCCATGCCAAATCTTTTCATTCCCCATGAGGGGGAATAGGTTTTGTCGTGCCCGCTTCACGACTGTCTTGGTGTGTTTGGACCATGTTAGTTTGTTGGTGATGTGGACGCCAAGGAACTTGAAGGTCTCAACCTGCTTCACTGCAGCCCCATCGATGAGAATGGGGGCGTGCTCGGTCCTCTTTTTCCTGTAGTCCACAATCATCTCCTTTGTCTTGATCACGTTGAGGGAGAGGTTGTTGTCCTTGCATCACATGGTCAGGTCTCTGACCTCCTCCCTATAGGCTGTCTCATTGTTGTCGGTGATCAGGCCTACCTACCATTGTTGTTTCATCAGCAAACTTAATGATGGTGTTGGAGTCGTGCCTGGCTGTGCAGTCATGAAGGAACAGGGAGTACAGGAGGGGGCTGAGCACGCACTCCTGAGGGGCCCCCGTGTTGAGGATAAGCGTGGCGGATGTGTTGTTACCTACCCTTACCACCTGGGGGTGGCCCATCAGGAAGTCCAGAATCTAGTTGCAGAGGGAGGTTTTTGGTCCCAGGGTCCTTAGCTTAGTGATGAGCTTTGAGGGCACTGTAGTGTTGAACGCTGAGCTGAAGTCAATGAATAGCATTCTCACATAGGTGTTCTTTTTGTCCAGTTGTGAAAGGGCAGTGTGGAGTGCAATAGAGATTGCGTCATCTGTGGATCTGTTGGTGTGGTAATGCAAATTATAGTGGGTCCAGGGTTTCTGGGATAATGGTGTTTGATGTGAGCAATGACCAGGTTACCTTAGTTTTCTTTTGCCCAGGGACTATGGTGGTCTGCTTGAAACATGTTGGTATTACAGACTCAGACAGAGAGAGGTTGAAAATGTCAGTGAAGACACTTGCCAGCTGGTCAGCGCATGCTCAGAGTACACGTCCTGTACTCCTGATTTGTGCATCATTTAAATGTTATCTTTAATTTGCGGGCTAAGCAGGTAGCCTATAGTCTATAGTGTCCTACACAAATAATTACACAAATAACTTGACAATATCATATTTACATTGTACAATGCACTGTGTAGGCTACATGTGATCGCTGAGTGTACAAAATAAATGCCCAAGCAATTGATACAAATCATCATTCTATCATTCTGCCAGGTGGGCCTATATTTCAGTCAGCATTTAATTGGGAAGGTTTATGAGGAAAGCCTTCAGAAATGTTCTTTCAAACAGTGCATGATGACTGAGATTCAAACAAGACTTCGGACTAAACTTTTTGAATACCCGGTCTGCATACCCATTGCTGTTTGAATAAATCTTGATAATAAAAAAAAGCTCATTGTGAACCAAAAATTAATGTGACCAGCTAAATAGCGATCAATTAAAAATGTTTGTCGCACTGCCAGGTCAAAGGGTCGCAGATGCGAGTTTTACTGACGCAGACTGAGCTCTGGGTGTACTACTTTTGACCAAGACCTATAGAGTAACAGAAATGTAGTGCACTATATAGAGGATAGGGTGCCATTTGGGATGCTAACCATAGTTACAATGGGAGGGAATAAGAGCACACTAAATTAAATGTTCTTTGTTGAGAGGGATGAGGTAGTAGACCTAAATCCCCTGTTTCATATGAGATTGAGGCTCAGCGAGAGAGAGAGGGATGAGGTAGTAGACCTAAATCCCCTGTTTCATATGAGATTGAGGCTCAGCGAGAGAGAGAGGGATGAGGTAGTAGACCTAAATCCCCTGTTTCATATGAGATTGAGGCTCAGCGAGAGAGAGAGGGATGAGGTAGTAGACCTAAATCCCCTGTTTCATATGAGATTGAGGCTCAGCGAGAGAGAGAGGGATGAGGTAGTAGACCTAAATCCCCTGTTTCATATGAGATTGAGGCTCAGCGAGAGAAAGAGGGATGAGGTAGTAGACCTAAATCCCCTGTTTCATATGAGATTGAGGCTCAGCGAGAGAGAGAGGGATGAGGTAGTAGACCTACATCCCCTGTTTCATATGAGACTGAGGCTCAGCGAGAGAGAGGGATGAGGGGAGATTGAGAAAGAGAAGGATCAGCAAAGCGAGGGGGAGAGAGAGAATGAGAGAGGGAGAGAGAGAGGTATATTATTAGAGAAAGAAAGAGGGAGACAGAGAGATGAACAGAGAGAGTGAGAGGATGAATAGTCTAATGCCATGGTGGGAGTGTTTAGCTGGAAGGCTGTATGTAATACAGACTCTGAGCTCCTCACTTTGGCTGTTTTAATTGCCAATCAGGTCTGCTGTTCTCAGGATAGAAAAGCCAGTGCAACATACACACACACAGAGATACACACAGAGATACACACAGAGATACACACAGAGATACACACAGAGATACACACAGAGATACACACTGAGACACACACTGAGACACACACTGAGACACACACTGAGACACACACTGAGACACACACACTGAGACACACACACTGAGATACACACACTGAGATACACACAGTGAGACACACTGAGACACACACTGAGACACACACACAGGTGTACGCACATGTATGTACACACACAGGTATGTACAGCTCTCTCTCTCTCTCTCTCTCTCTCTCTCTCTCTCTCTCTCTCTGACTCTCTCTCTGTCTCTCTCTCTGTCTCTCTCTCTCTCTCTCTCTCTCTCTCTCTCTCTCTCTCTCTGACTCTCTCTCTGTCTGTCTCTCTGTCTCTCTCTCTGTCTGTCTCTCTCTCTGTCTGTCTCTCTCTCTCTCTATCTCTCTCTCTCTCTGACTCTCTCTCTCTCTCTCTCTCTCTGACTCTCTCTCTCTCTGTCTCTCTGTCTCTCTCTCTGTCTCTCTCTGTCTCTCTCTCTCTCTCTGTCTCTCTCTCTCTCTCTCTCTCTCTCTGACTCTCTCTCTATCTGTCTCTCTGTCTCTCTCTCTGTCTCTCTCTCTCTCTCTCTCTCTCTCTCTCTCTCTGACTCTCTCTCTCTCTCTCTCTCTCTCTCTCTGACTCTCTCTCTCTGTCTCTCTGTCTCTCCTCTCTGTCTCTCTCTCTATCTCTGTCTCTCTGTCTCTCTCTCTCTCTCTCTCTCTCTCTCTCTCTCTCTGACTCTCTTCTCTCTCTATCTCTCTCTGACTCTCTCTCTCTCTCTCTCTGACTCTCTCTCTCTCTCTCTCTGACTCTCTCTCTCTCTGTCTCTCTGTCTCTCTCTCTGTCTCTCTGTCTCTCTCTCTCTCTCTCTCTCTCTCTCTCTGACTCTCTCTCTCTGTCTCTCTGTCTCTCTCTCTGTCTCTCTCTATCTCTCTCTCTCTGTCTCTCTGTCTCTCTGTCTCTCTGTCTCTCTCTATCTCTCTCTCTCTGTCTCTCTGTCTCTCTGTCTCTCTCTCTCTCTCTCTCTATCTCTCTCTATCTCTCTCTCTCTGTCTCTCTGTCTCTCTCTCTCTGATATATATATATATCTATACTGTACCAGTCAAAAGTTTGGACACACCTACTCATTCAAGTTTTTTTTCTTCTTTTTTTTACTATTTTCTACATTGTAGAATAATAGTGAAGACATCAAAACTATGAAGTTGTGAAATGTATTTCCTTCTTAATGCGTTTGAGCCAATCAGTTGTGTTGTGACAAGGTAAGGGTTGTATACAGAAGATAGCAAAGATAAACAACAGTCCATTACTTTAAGATATGAAGGTCAGTCAATCCGGAAATTTCAAGAACTTTGAAAGTTTCTTCAAGTGCAGTCGCAAAAATCATCAAGCGCTATGATGAAACTGGCTCTCATGAGGACCGCCACAGGAAAGGAAGACCCAGAGTTACCTCTGCTGCAGAGGATAAGTTCATTAGAGTTACCAGCCTCAGATTGCAGCCCAAATAAATGCTTCACAGAGTTCAAGTAACAGACTCATTTCAACATCAACTATTCAGGGGAGACTGTGTGAATCAGGCCTTCATGGTCAAATTGCTGCAAAGAAACCACTACTAAAGGACACCAATAAGAAGAAGAGACTTGCTTGGACAAAGAAACATGAGCAATAGGCATTGGAACGATGGAAATCTGTCCTTTGGTCGAATGAGTCCAAATTTGAGATTTTTGGTTCCAACCGCCGTGTCTTTGTGAGATGCAGAGTAGGTGAACGGATGATCTCTGCATGTGTTGTTCCACCGTGAAGCATGGAGGAGGAGGTGTGATGGCGTGGGGGTGCTTTGCTGGTGACACTGTCAGTGATTTATTTAAAATCCAAGGCACACTTAACCAGTATGGCTACCACAGCATTCTGCAGCGATACGACATCCCATTTGGTTTGTGCTTAGTGGGACTATCATTTATTTTTCAACAGGGCAATGACTCAACACACCTCCAGGCTGTGTAAGGGCTATTTGACCAAGAAGGAGAGTGATGGATTGCTGCATCAGATGACCTGGCCTCCACAATCACCTGACCTCAACCCAATTGAGATGGTTTGGGATGAGTTGGACCGTAGAGTGAAGGAAAAGCAGCCAACAAGTGCTCAGCATATGTGGGAACTTCTTCAAGACTATTGGAAAGGCATTCCAGGTGAATCTGGTTGAGAGAATGCCAGGAGTGTGCAAATCTGTCATTAAGGCAAAGGGTGGCTACTTTGAAGAATCTCAAATGTAAAATAGATATTGAATTGTTTAACACTTTTTTGCTTACAACATGATATGTGTTTTTTCATAGTTTGATGACTTCACTATTATTCTACAATGTAAATAATAAATAATAATAATACATTTTAAATAATAAATTATTCTACAATGTAGAAAATAATAAAACATTTAAGAAAATCAATTGAATGAGTAGGTGTGTCCAAACTTTTAACTGGTTCAATATACACTGCTCAAAAAAATAAAGGGAACACTAAAATAACACATCCTAGATCTGAATGAATGAAGTAATCTTATTAAATACTTTTTTCTTTACATAGTTGAATTTGCTGACAACAAAATCACACAAAAATAATCAATGGAAATCCAATTTATCAACCCATGGAGGTCTGGATTTGGAGTCACACTCAAAATTAAAGTGGAAAACCACACTACAGGCTGATCCAACTTTGATGTAATGTCCTTAAAACAAGTCAAAATGAGGCTCAGTAGTGTGTGTGGCCTCCACGTGCCTGTATGACCTCCCTACAACGCCTGGGCATGCTCCTGATGAGGTGGCGGATGGTCTCCTGAGGGATCTCCTCCCAGACCTGGACTAAAGCATCCGCCAACTCCTGGACAGTCTGTGGTGCAACGTGGCGTTGGTGGATGGAGCGAGACATGATGTCCCAGATGTGCTCAATTGGATTCAGGTCTGGGGAACGGGCGGGCCAGTCCATAGCATCAATGCCTTCCTCTTGCAGGAACTGCTGACACACTCCAGCCACATGAGGTCTAGCATTGTCTTGCATTAGGAGGAACCCAGGGCCAACCGCACCAGCATATGGTCTCACAAGGGGTCTGAGGATCTCTTCTCGGTACCTAATGGCAGTCAGGCTACCTCTGGCGAGCACATGGAGGGCTGTGTGGCCCCCCAAAGAAATGCCAACCCACACCATGACTGACCCACCGCCAAACCGGTCATGCTGGAGGATGTTGCAGGCAGCAGAACGTTCTCCACGGCGTCTCCAGACTGTCACGTCTGTCACATGTGCTCAGTGTGAACCTGCTTTCATCTGTGAAGAGCACAGGGCGTCAGTGGCGAATTTGCCAATCTTGGTGTTCTCTGGCAAATGCCAAACGTCCTGCACGGTGTTGGGCTGTAAGCACAACCCCCACCTGTGGATGGCGGGCCCTCATACCACCCTCATGGAGTCTGTTTCTGACTGTGTGAGCAGACACATGCACATTTGTGGCCTGCTGGAGGTCATTTTGCAGGGCTCTGGCAGTGCTCCTCCTGCTCCTCCTTGCACAAGGCGGAGGTAGCGGTCCTGCTTCTGGGTTGTTGCCCTCCTATGGCCTCCTCCACGTCTCCTGATATACTGGCCTGTCTCCTGGAAGTGCCTCCATGCTCTGGACACTACGCTGACAGACACAGCAAAACTTCTTGCCACAGCTCGCATTGATGTGCCATCCTGGATGAGCTGCACTACCTGAGCCACTTGTGTGGGTTGTAGACTCCGTCTCATGCTACAACTAGAGTGAAAGCACCGCCAGCATTCAAAAGTGACCAAAACATCAGCCAGAAAGCATAGGAACTGAGAAGTGGTCTGTGGTTACCACCTGCAGAACCAGTCCTTTATTGGGGTGTCTTGCTAATTGCCTACAATTTCCACCTGTTGTCTATTTCATTTGCACAACAGCATGTGAAATGTATTGTCAATCAGTGTTGCTTCCTAAGTGGACAGTTTGATTTCACAGAAGTGTGATTGACTTGGAGTTACATTGTGTTGTTTAAGTGTTCCCTTTATTTCTTTGAGCAGTATATATATATATATATATATGTGTATAGAGAGAGAGAGAGAGAGAGAGAGAGAGAGAGAGAGAGAGAGAGAGAGAGAGAGAGAGAGAGAGAGAGAGAGAGAGAGAGAGAGAGAGAGAGAGAGAGAGACACAGTGGTCCAAGTGAAAATTAGGGGTTACAAAGAGATGAATACAGAAACAGAGTAGAAGAGATGAATACGGAAATGAGATGGATTGAGGAGGGGAGGGGAAGAGACATTGTGAGATGGAATAAAGAGAGTAGAGGAGAGGTGAGAGGAGACATGGAGTAGAGAGAGCGGGGGTCAGGAGAGGAGAGAGGTCTGAGGAGGAGAGGAGACAATGAGTAGAGAGAGAGGGGGACAGGACAGAAAAGGGGAGGAGAGAGGTCTGAGGAGGAGAGGAGACAGGGAGTAGAGAGAGAGGGGGACAGGACAGAAAAGGAGAGGAGAGAGGTCTGAGGAGGAGAGGAGACAGGGAGTAGAGAGAGAGGGGGACAGGACAGAAAAGGAGAAGAGAGAGGTCTGAGGAGGAGAGGAGACAGGGAGTAGAGAGAGAGGGGGACGGCTCCAAAGGCCTCCAGGGGGATCTGGCTCCCCATGTGTAAACAGCAGATGTGAAACACACACTTGCCTCTGGCTGTTGAGGATAGCTTATCCAAGAGATCTGTCTTCCTGTATCTGTGAGGATAGCTTATCCAAGAGCTATGTCTTCCTGTATCTGTGAGGATAGCTTATCCAAGAGCTCTGTCTTCCTGTATCTGTGAGGATAGCTTATCCAAGAGCTATGTCTTCCTGTATCTGTGAGGATAGTTTATCCAAGAGCTCTGTCTTCCTGTATCTGTGAGGATAGCTTATCCAAGAGCTGTGTCTTCCTGTATCTGTGAGGATAGCTTATCCAAGAGCTCTGTCTTCCTGTATCTGTGAGGATAGCTTATCCAAGAGCTCTGTCTTCCTGTATCTGTGAGGATAGCTTATCCAAGAGCTCTGTCTTCCTGTATCTGTGAGGATAGCTTATCCAAGAGCTATGTCTTCCTGTATCTGTGAGGATAGCTTATCCAAGAGCTATGTCTTCCTGTATCTGTGAGGATAGTTTATCCAAGAGCTCTGTCTTCCTGTATCTGTGAGGATAGCTTATCCAAGAGCTGTGTCTTCCTGTATCTGTGAGGATAGCTTATCCAAGAGCTCTGTCTTCCTGTATCTGTGAGGATAGCTTATCCAAGAGCTCTGTCTTCCTGTATCTGTGAGGATAGCTTATCCAAGAGCTCTGTCTTCCTGTATCTGTGAGGATAGCTTATCCAAGAGCTCTGTCTTCCTGTATCTGTGAGGATAGCTTATCCAAGAGCTCTGTCTTCCTATATCTGTGAGGAGAGTTTATCCAAGAGCTCTGTCTTCCTGTATCTGTGAGGATAGCTTATCCAAGAGCTCTGTCTTCCTGTATCTGTGAGGATAGCTTATCCAAGAGCTCTGTCTTCCTGTGCCTTCACTCTCTCCATAACATGGCATTCTCCACTCTGTCTAGTTGTAGTGACAGTTGACAGGTGACAGGTTGTATTGATCCCAGACTGACATGTCTGAGAACAGCTTTTACCTGCAACTGATCCCAGATCTGTCTTCAAGGGGAAAGCAGGCCACTGGGATTGAGGCTTCAAAGATCACACACACACACAGGTTGAGAGAGGCCAGAGGTATCAGCATTAAAAGAGCAGCAAGGCCAGACATGGTCTAGTTAATCAGAGTCCTGGCAGTGTGGTAGAGGTCAGAGACCTGGCAGTGTGGTAGAGGTCAGATACCTGGCAGTGTGGTAGAGGTCAGAGACCTGGCAGTGTGGTAGAGGTCAGAGACCTGGCAGTGTGGTAGAGGTCAGATACCTGGCAGTGTGGTAGAGGTCAGAGACCTGGCAGTGTGGTAGAGGTCAGAGACCTGGCAGTGTGGTAGAGGTCAGAGACCTGGCAGTGTGGTAGAGGTCAGAGACCTGGCAGTGTGGTAGAGGTCAGAGACCTGGCAGTGTGGTAGAGGTCAGAGACCTGGCGGTGTGGTAGAGGTCAGAGACCTGGCGGTGTGGTAGAGGTCAGAGACCTGGCGGTGTGGTAGAGGTCAGAGACCTGACGGTGTGGTAGAGGTCAGAGACCTGGCAGTGTGGTAGAGGTCAGAGACCTGGCAGTGTGGTAGAGGTCAGAGACCTGGCAGTGTGGTAGAGGTCAGAGACCTGACAGTGTGGTAGAGGTCAGAGACCTGGCAGTGTGGTAGAGGTCAGAGACCTGGCAGTGTGGTAGAGGTCAGAGACCTGGCAGTGTGGTAGAGGTCAGAGACCTGGCAGTGTGGTAGAGGTCAGAGACCTGGCAGTGTGGTAGAGGTCAGAGACCTGACAGTGTGGTAGAGGTCAGAGACCTGGCAGTGTGGTAGAGGTCAGAGACCTGGCAGTGTGATGCCAGGACAACAACCTCTCCCTCAACATCAGCAAGACAAAGGAGCTGATAGTGGTCTAGAAGAAACAGAGGGCAGAGCACAACCCATCCACATTGACATGGCTGTGGTGGAGCGGGTCGAGAGCTTCAAGTTTCTCGGTGTTCACATCACTATGTAATTAAAATGGTCCACTCACACCAACACAGTCGTGAAGGGGACAGGACAACGCCTCCTCCCCCTCAGGAGGCTGAATAGATTTGGCCTGGGCCCTGAGATCCTCAAAAAGTTATACAGCTGCACCATTGAGAGCATCTTGACTGGCTGCATCACCGCTTGGTATGGCAAATGCAAGGCACCCAAACTCAAGGCGCAACAGAGGGTGGTGTGTATGGCCCAGTTCATCACTGGGGCCAAGCTTCCTGCCATCCAGGACCTCTATACCAGGCGGTGTCAGAGGAAGGCCCAAAGCATTGTCAAAGACTCCAGTCACCCCAATCATAGACTGTTCTCTTCCCTACAAACACACACACATACACATGTTGGTACACACGTGCACATACAGTACACACGCACACACAAATTAATGCATGTGCACATACATAAATACACACACACAGACACAAACATAAACACACACACCACACACACACACACTGACATACTCTTTGCTTTTCCATTACCCTTTGTTTATACTGCTGGACTGCTGGTTGGACTCAGGCGTTTGAAGGCTGCCTCTCATAATACATTGTGACTCCAGATGTCATGAATATAATGTTGTTATTCATTTAAATGCAGGAAGGCCCGTCTGATAGAGAATATCTGTTGTTACAGTCGCCACAGGGCAGCTCCAATACAACATCAACCTCAACTAACTTCACTACATTGATACTCTGTCTGTCTGCCTCGTTGTCTGTCTGTCTGTCTCTCTGTCTGTCTGTCTGTCTGTCTGCCTCTCTGTCTGTCTGTCTGCCTCTCTGTCTGTCTGTCTGCCTCTCTGTCTGTCTGTCTGTCTGTCTTAAAAGGCACACTCAACAAGATGACACTGTCATGCATATACACCCTGCTCTGGCTGCCTCCCCAAAATTGTGACAACATGTTCATCTTTGTGTCCTCAAATGAGTAGAGCGATAATAGATGGATGACAGACAGACAGACAGACAGACAGATAGATAGATAGATAGATAGATAGATAGATAGATAGATAGATAGATAGATAGATAGATAGATAGATAGATAGATAGATAGATAGATAGATAGATAGATAGATAGATAGATAGATAGACTGCAGTATGTCACTTTGTGGAACTCTGTGTCTCTAGTTTGTAGTTGACATTTGAGCGGTACGTTTGGGAGCAGAACAGAACAGAGCGGTTCTGAGCAGGTTGTTGTCATAGCGATGGAAGAAAAGTCCTGGCAATTTCCTGCTGTTTCTCTCCTTTGTTTGAACTGCCATTTTTAGGTCCCGCCTTCATTATGTTCTTACGCAAACAGGAGATGAGGAGAGAACACTGGCGTATAACACACACCCACAGCCCCCGCAAATGTTTAAAAAATGCTAAATGTTCTCTCAGCCTCATGGCAAAATGGGTATTATTGACATGAAATTAGCTCTAAAACTTTTATCATATGTAGGCAATAAGGAACAGCAAATACCATCCACTCAAATACCATCCACTCCGCTTAACATACCATATCCCCTCATCACACACACACACACACACACACACACACACACACACACACACACACACACACACACACTTCCTCTCAACATAACCCCTAATTATATATTCACATAACTATTCTTTCATACACCATATCTCCTCTTCCTCTTTCTCTCTTCCTTCCTCTTTCTCTTCCTGTCTCTCTCTATTCCTTTCTCTTTCTCTTCATGTCTCACTCTTCCTTCCGCTTTCTCTTCCTTCCTCTTTCTCTTCCAACTTCCTTTTTCTCACCCTTCCTTCCTCTCACTCTTCCTTCCTCTTTCTCAACCTTCCTTCCATTTCCCTTCTTTCTCTTCCTGTCGCTCTCTTCCTTTCTCTTTCTCTTCCTTCCTCCTTTCTTCTAATCTTTGTTTCATTCTCCTCCCCTTTCTCTTTTCTGCATTCATCTCTCTTTCACCAACTCACTTGCTCTGTTTTTTCTCTTCCCGCTATTTTCCTTTCTTTCTTTGTTACATTCTCCCTTTTTTTTAAATCTCCAACCAGCTTTCCGTCTCGCCTTCTTTGCTGTTCCAGAACATTACCCTCCCTCCCTCTCTCTCTATTCTCCCCCCCCCTCTCTCTCTCTCTCTCTCTCTCTCTCTATCCTCCTCCCTCCTCTCTCTCATTCTCTACACTCTCCCCCCCCTCTCTCTTTACTCTCTCTCCCCCTCCCTCTCTCTCTCTACTCGCTCTCCCCCTCCCTCTCTCTCTCTACTCGCACTCCCCCTCCCTTTCTCTGTCTCTACTCTCCCTCCCCTTCCTCTCTTGCGGTGTATTTGAAGATATTCTTCATCTTTGTGTGGTAGCTGTGGTGGAGCAGTGCTGTGGCCCCTGGGCCTGCTATTTGTATGGTGTGACTGTCTCTAGCTAGGAGCCTGCAGACTCAGAGCTCAGCTGACACACTGGGTTAGGCTGAAGCACATTGTGTGTTTACTCTCTCCACATTCTGTCTTTACAAACAAATAATTCTTGTTCATTTAGTTTTCTAGTCCTGGGGAGAGAGAGGCAGCACTTGGAGAGTGGGGAGGAGGGGAGGAGGGCCATTTCCTGGAACTGGCTTCTGTAGTATGGCCGGGGGGTGTGTGTGTGCATGTGTGTGTTAAAATGTGTGCTTTGAGCAGTGTGTGTGTGTTTGTAAATGTGTGTGTGTTGTGTAAATGTGTGTCTGTTTGTAAATGTGCGGGTGTTTGTGTGCGTTTTTCGTGCATGTGCTTGTGTGTTATGAGATTGTGTGATTGGAGCACGTGTGTGTGCATGTTTGAGTGTTGGCCATGGTCGGACTAGTGAGTGTCCATCTCCATGGCTGTGGGGTGGGGAATGGGATGCCTGTGTCCTGTGGGTGTTGCTGTGAAGCAGCAGATCAGAATATTAAATGCTGGAGAACATTGATGTTCTAATTGGATAGAAGACTGGAGAACATTGATGTTCTAATTGGATAGAAGGCTGGAGAACATTAACGCTCTAATTGTATAGAAGACTGGAGAACATTGATGTTCTAATTGTATAGAAGACTGGAGAACATTGATGTTCTAATTGGATAGAAGACTGGAGAACATTAATGCTCTAATTGGATAGAAGACTGGAGAACATTGATGTTCTAATTGGATATAAGGCTGGAGAACATTGATGCTCTAATTGGATAGAAGACTGGAGAACATTGATGTTCTAATTGGATAGAAGACTGGAGAACATTGATGCTCTAATTGGATAGAAGACTGGAGAACATTGATGTTCTAATTGGATAGAAGACTGGAGAACATTGATGTTCTAATTGGATAGAAGACTGGAGAACATTGATGCTCTAATTGGATAGAAGACTGGAGAACATTGATGCTCTAATTGGATAGAAGAATGGAGAACATTGATGCTCTAATTGGATAGAAGACTGGAGAACATTCATGCTCTAATTGATGCTCTAATATTGTAGCATGGCGCAGACAGAGATGGTCGCCTCACTTCGAGTTTTTAGGAAACTATACAGTATTTAGTTTTTTATGTATTATTTATTACACTGTTACTCCATGAAATCTTAAGTCTTATTACATACAGCTGGGAAGAACTGTTGGATATAAGAGCAACGTCAACTCAACAACATTACGACCAGGAATACGACTTTCCCGAAGCGGATCCTCTGTTTGGCCCACCAGGACAATGGATCTAATCCCAGTAGGCGACCCAAAACAACGAAGGGGCAGACGGAGCGGCCACCTGTAGACATGCACATCGCACATACGCAATGACATACACATTGACATACACACTGACATACACGTTGATATACACAATGACATACACACTGAAAAATGACATACATAATGACATACACGTTGACATACACACTGACATACACACTGACATACACACTGACATACACACTGAAAAATGACATACACAATGACATACACACTGACATACACATTGAAAAATGACATACACAATGACATACACATTGACATACACATTGACATACACACTAACATACACACTGACATACACACTGAAAAATGACATACGTAATGACATACACATTGACATACACATTGACATACACACTAACATACACACTGACATACACACTGAAAAATGACATACGTAATGACATACACATTGACATACACATTGACATACACACTAACATACACACTGACATACACACTGAAAAATGACATACATAATGACATACACATTGACATACACAATGACATACACACTGACATACACAATGACATACACACTGAAAAATGACATACGTAATGACATACACATTGACATACACATTGACATACACACTGACATACACACTGACATACACACTGAAAAATGACATACGTAATGACATACACATTGACATACACATTGACATACACACTGACATACACACTGACATACACACTGAAAAATGACATACATAATGACATACACATTGACATACACAATGACATACACACTGACATACACAATGACATACACACTGAAAAATGACATACATAATGACATACATAATGACATACACATTGACATACACAATGACATGCACAATGACATACACAATGACATACATACTGACATACACAATGAGATAAACAATGACAAACACGTTAACATACACAATGACAAACACAATTATAAACATGATTATGGTGCTCTTCCTACATACTGTGTAAATGGTATGACGGTTTGGAGGCAAAAAAAATGTCAATTATTTAAGTAATCTATGAATATTATAAGAAAAGGGTATGTTCTGACAATGTAACCTCAACAAAAGAAATGCTTTCACATTGTTTTTAAAAGTCAAGGAGGGAGGACAGTGTAGGAGTGGAGAGAGGGATGAGAGGAGGAGGGAGGACAGTGTAGGAGTGGAGAGGGATGAGAGGAGGAGGGAGGACAGTGTAGGAGTGGAGAGAGGGATGAGAGGAGGAGGGAGGACAGTAGGAGTGGAGAGAGGGATGAGAGGAGGAGGGAGGACAGTGTAGGAGTGGAGAGAGGGATGAGAGGAGGAGGGAGGACAGTGTAGGAGGGGAGAGAGGGATGAGAGGAGGAGGGAGGACAGTAGGAGTGGAGAGAGGGATGAGAGGAGGAGGGAGGACAGTGTAGGAGTGGAGAGAGGGATGAGAGGAGGAGGGAGGACAGTGTAGGAGTGGAGATAGGGATGAGAGGAGGAGGGAGGACAGTGTAGGAGTGGAGAGGGATGAGAGGAGGAGGGAGGACAGTGTAGGAGTGGAAAGGGATGAGAGGAGTAGGGAGGACAGTGTAGGAGTGGAGAGGGATGAGAGGAGGAGGGAGGACAGTGTAGGAGTGGAGAGGGATGAGAGGAGGAGGGAGGACAGTGTAGGAGTGGAGAGGTATGAGAGGAGGAGGGAAGACAGTGTAGGAGTGGAGAGAGGGATGAGAGGAGGAGGGAGGGCAGTGTAGGAGTGGAGAGGGATGAGAGGAGGAGGGAGGACAGTAGGAGTGGAGAGAGGGATGAGAGGAGGAGGGAGGACAGTGTAGGAGGGGAGAGAGGGATGAGAGGAGGAGGGAGGACAGTAGGAGTGGAGAGAGGGATGAGAGGAGGAGGGAGGACAGTGTAGGAGTGGAGAGAGGGATGAGAGGAGGAGGGAGGACAGTGTAGGAGTGGAGATAGGGATGAGAGGAGGAGGGAGGACAGTGTAGGAGTGGAGAGGAATGAGAGGAGGAGGGAGGACAGTGTAGGAGTGGAAAGGGATGAGAGGAGTAGGGAGGACAGTGTAGGAGTGGAGAGGGATGAGAGGAGGAGGGAGGACAGTGTAGGAGTGGAGAGGGATGAGAGGAGGAGGGAGGACAGTGTAGGAGTGGAGAGGGATGAGAGGAGGAGGGAGGACAGTGTAGGAGTGGAGAGGGATGAGAGGAGGAGGGAGGACAGTGTAGGAGTGGAGAGGGATGAGAGGAGGAGGGAGGACAGTGTAGGAGTGGAGAGGTATGAGAGGAGGAGGGAGGACAGTGTAGGAGTGGAGAGAGGGATGAGAGGAGGAGGGAGGACAGTGTAGGAGTGGAGAGGGATGAGAGGAGGAGGGAGGACAGTGTAGGAGTGGAGATCACTGCACAGCTGATTCAAACAATAAACTAATCGTCAAGCTTTGATTATTTGAATCAGCTGTGTGGTACTAGAGGTAAAACCAAAACGTGCACCCAGGGGGGGCCTCAGGACAGAGTTTGGGAAACGCTGGGTTAAAGGTTAGAGGTCACAGTGTCAGCATCCATCCAGCTCTCTCTCTATTGGGGAAGGGGGGATGAGGGTTAAGTGTGTAAATTGTGCGATATTAGCAATCAGAATAGAAGTCTGGTAGCAGCAGTCGTGATGTGTGTGTATATGTCTGTGTATGTCTGTGTGTGTATATGTCTGTGTGTGTATATGTCTGTGTGTGTATATGTCTGTGTGTGTGTATGTCAGTGTGTGTGTATGTCAGTGTGTGTGTATGTCAGTGTGTGTGTATGTCAGTGTGTGTGTATGTCTGTGTGTGTGTATGTCTGTGTGTGTGTGTATGTCTTTGTGTGTGTGTATGTCTGTGTGGGTGTGTATATGTCTGTGTGGGTGTGTGCGTGAGTGAGTGCATGTTTTCCAAGGTGTGGAGGATCAGAGCAGGCTGTCAGTCCAGTTCAAGTGTTCAGTAGTCTGATGGCTTGTAGATAGAAACTGTCTCTGAGCCTGTTGGTAACAGACCTCAGGCTCCGATACCGTCTGCTCGACGCTAAGGGAGTGAACAGCTCGTGGCTGGGGTGTGTGGGGTCCTTGATGATGTTGCGGGCCTTCCTCAGGCACCGTTTTGAGGAGATGTCCTGGATGGGTGAGAGCACGGTCCCAGTGATGTACTGGGCTGTCTTCACCACCCGCTGGAGGGCCTTGGGGTAGTGCACGGAGCAATTCCCATAAAAGAGGCCATGATGCAACTGGTCAGGACACTCTCGATGGTGCAGCAGTAGTATTTGGAGAGGACTCGGGGTCTTCAGCCGTCTTAGGAAGTAGAGACGCTGTTGAGGCCTCTTGACAAGAGTGTTGGTGTTGTTGGTCCATGTCAAGTCCTCTGTGATGTGGATGCCGAGGAACTTAATACAGCTGAATCTCTACTGCAGTCCCGTTGATATGGATCGGGGCATGTTCCCCCCTCTGATGTCAACAATCAACTCCTTTGTTTTGCTGACGTTGAGGGAGAGGTTGTTGTCCTGGCACCACAATGCCAGTTCACTTACCTCCTTACCTCTTATTGGAGGCTGAGTCGTCGTTGTTGGTTATCAGGCCTATAACAATGGTGACGTATCGTGCAAAGCCACGCAGTGAACAGGGAGTACAGCAGAGGGCCGAGGACACACCCCTGGGGGGCCCCTGTGTTAAGAGTCCGTGTGGAGGAGGGGTTGTAGCCAATCCTCACAGCCTGTGGTCTGCCCGTCAGGAAGTCCAGGACCCAGTTGCAGAGGGTGGTGTCCAGACCCAGGGCTCTGAGCTTGGTGTCGAGCTTGGAGGGAACAATAGTGTTGAATGCTGAACTGTAGAAAATGAACAGCATTCTCACATAGGTGTTCCTCTTGTCCAGATGTGTTAGGGCCAGGTGAATAGCGATGGAAATGACATCTTCCGTGGATCTGTTGGAGTGGTAGGCAAATTGGAGTGGGTCCAGTGTGCCTGGCATGCTGGCCTCGATGTGGGCCATGACCAGCCTCTCGAAGCATCCTCATGATGACCGAGGTGAGTGAGACGGGGCGATAGTCATTTGGACATCTTTGTTTTCTTTGGCACTGGGACAAGGGTGGTTTCCTGGAAGCAGGTGGGCTGTGTGTACACAACACTGACTCTGCAAATGTCAAACTCCCCCCACAGCCCTCTACCCCTATTTTACAAACCAGGCTAAATAGTTATTCTGAGGACTGGCAGAGGATGGGAGGGATGGAGTGATGGAGGGAGGGAAACAGAGAGCTAGAGACGCATGAGTGCAACAGGACCAGGTCTCTCATTACCGTAGTGAAGCAGTTCCTCTCTTTCTCTCCATTCTCTCTTCCCTGTGGCGGTCTCTCCTCTCCTCCGCTCTTCCCTCGTTCTCCATCTGATCCATTACAGAGCGTGGGGGAGGTTTGGTCTCTCGTGAGGAGGGGTCAGAGAGACAGAGACAGAGACAGGGTAGTGTACAGGCTTTCTTCCTTCCTTTGTTTTTTAGTAAAATATAAATCTGATACGACTGTGGAGTACAGTACTGTCATGTTTATCTCTGTTATGACTGGAGTACAGTACTGTCATGTTTATCTCTGTTATGACTGGAGTACAGTACTGTCATGTTTATCTCTGTTATGACTGGAGTACAGTACTGTCATGTTTATCTCTGTTATGACTGGAGTACAGTACTGTCATGTTTATCTCTGTTATGACTGGAGTACAGTACTGTCGTGTTTATCTCTGTTATGACTGGAGTACAGTACTGTCATGTTTATCTCTGTTATGACTGGAGTACAGTACTGTCGTGTTTATCTCTGTTATGACTGGAGTACAGTACTGTCGTGTTTATCTCTGTTATGACTGGAGTACAGTACTGTCGTGTTTATCTCTGTTATGACTGGAGTACAGTACTGTCGTGTTTATCTCTGTTATGACTGGAGTACAGTACTGTCATGTTTATCTCTGTTATGACTGGAGTACAGTACTGTCATGTTTATCTCTGATATGGCTGGAATACAGTACTGTCATGTTTATCTCTGTTATGACTGGAGTACAGTACTGTCATGTTTATCTCTGATATGGCTGGACTACAGTACTGTCGTGTTTATCTCTGATATGACTTTAGAGTATTTTACTGTTGTGTTTATCTCTGATATGACTGTGGAGTACAGTACTGTAGTGTGTAGAGAGAGATACAGACAGAGAGAGAGAGAGAGAGAGAATGAGAGAGATGAGAGAGAGGCAGAGATGGGAAAGAGAGCACGAGAGAGAGAGACATGACAATTTATTGCCTACACCTATGTAATCCTCTCAAATCTCCAGTGTGCAGCAGGTACACTCTTAGAAACAAAGGTGCTATCTAGAACCTAAAAGGGTTCTTCGGCTGTCCCTATAGCAGAACCCTTTGAAGAACTCTTTTTGGTTCCAGGTAAAACCTTTATGGGTTCCATGCAGTACCCTTTCAACAGGGAGTTCTACATGGAACCCAAAAGAGTTATACCTGGAACCAAAAATGGTTCCAACTGGAACCAAAAAGGGTTATGTTATGGGGTCAGACGAAGAACACTTTTGGAGCTATTTTTTCTAAGAGTGTAGGGGTCAGTAAATAACAGAGCGCTGGTTGATGTAATCTTTAATTAGCATGAGGAGAAAAAGACAGGAATAAAGAAGAGAGGAGAGAATGAAGAGATGGTCGTCATGGAGATGAGAAACAAGTGAAGGCGTCAGGCGGCAGTTGGAATGTGCTGTATCCATTCAATCAAAATCAGTGTTAGGATGTTTCCAAGCTAGCCACCAAGAAACTCAAGCAATCAAGCAAATCATTATGTTGTGTGTCAATAAAGGAAGGGTATAGGCTATTTATGACCACTTCAAAGACCTGTCAAAAGAAGGTTACTCTCTCTTTCCGTCTCTATATTCTCTCTCTTCTCTTTCTCTCTCTTTCTTTCTCTCTCAGTTGTGTGTGATGTAAGCTGTTAGCTCATTATGAGTCAGTTAGACAAGAAGCTGGTATGAATACATGTTATTATATTCCTCTCTTCTGTTAGAGGGAAGAGAAAGGGGAGTAAAGAGAGAAAAAGAGACAGAAACAGAGAGAGAGATGGAGAAAGAGAGACAGAGAGACAGAAACAGAGAGAGAGAGAGAGAGAGCGAGAGAGAGAGAAAGGGAGACAGAAACAGAGAGAGAGAGAGAGAGAGAGAGAGAGAGAGAGAGAGAGAGAAAGAGAGAGAGAGAGAGAGAGAGAGAGAGAGAGAGAGAGAGAGGCTAACCAAGCCTTCCCAGGGGTGTCCAGGCTAACCAAGCCTTCCCAGGGGTGTCCAGGCTAACCAAGCCTTCCCATGGGTGTCCAGGCTAACAAGCCTTCCCAGGGGTGTCAGGCTAAACCAACCTTCCCAGGGTGTAAGGCTAACCAGCCCCCCATGGGGGTCCAGGCTAACCCAAGCCTCCCAGGGGTGTCCAGGCTAACCAAGGCTTCCCCAGGGGTGGTCCAGGCTAACCAAGCCTTCCCAGGGGTGTCCAGGCTAACCAAGCCTTCCCAGGGGTGTCCAGGCTAACCAAGCCTTCCCAGGGGTGTCCAGGCTAACCAAGCCTTCCCAGGGCTGTCCAGGCTTACCAAGCCTTCCCAGGGGTTTCAAGGCTAACCAAGCCTTCCCAGGGGTGTCCAGGCTAACCAAGCCTTCCCAGGGGTGTCCAGGCTAACCAAGCCTTCCCAGGGGTGTCCAGGCTAACCAAGCCTTCCCAGGGGTGTCCAGGCTAACCAAGCCTTCCCAGGGGTGTCCAGGCTAACCAAGCCTTCCCAGGGGTTTCCAGGCTAACCAAGCCTTCCCAGGGGTGTCCAGGCTAACCAAGCCTTCCCAGGGGTGTCCAGGCTAACCAAGCCTTCCCAGGGGTGTCCAGGCTAACCAAGCCTTCCCAGGGGTGTCCAGGCTAACCAAGCCTTCCCAGGGGTGTCCAGGCTAACCAAGCCTTCCCAGGGGTGTCCAGGCTAACCAAGCCTTCCCAGGGGTGTCCAGGCTAACCAAGCCTTCCCAGGGCTGTCCAGGCTTACCAAGCCTTCCCAGGGGTTTCCAGGCTAACCAAGCCTTCCCAGGGGTGTCCAGGCTAACCAAGCCTTCCCAGGGGTGTCCAGGCTAACCAAGCCTTCACAGGGGTGTCCAGGCTAACCAAGCCTTCCCAGGGGTGTCCAGGCTAACCAAGCCTTCCCAGGGGTGTCCAGGCTAACCAAGCCTTCCCAGGGGTGTCCAGGCTAACCAAGCCTTCCCAGGGGTTTCCAGGCTAACCAAGCCTTCCCAGGGGTGTCCAGGCTAACCAAGCCTTCCCAGGGGTGTCCAGGCTAACCAAGCCTTCCCAGGGGTGTCCAGGCTAACCAAGCCTTCCCAGGGGTGTCCAGGCTAACTAAGACAGTAAAGATTGCATGGTTTCCTTTTGTCATCAAGGCTTCAAGATATGCCAACTGCTCACGTGAACAGGAGAATGCTATCCGCCCCCAAGGCTGTCCCATGATCTACTGTCCCAACAATGTTGTGAAGCTCTAGTTTACACTGAGTGTCTGTGAATCCCATCAGCAGTCTTCTTCTCCTCATTGCTCTCTTTCACCTTCATCCCCAGAAGGGAGGAGCAGCAGTGCACTGATTTCTGCAGGTTAGACCCTGCCAGACACACCTTCTGTACAGGGTCATTGGGAGGCTGTTCTTTGTCCACTAGGTAGAAGCGATAACCTCCCGGGAACTAAGCCAGATAGAGGCCCTTTCCAACCTCATTGAGGGGCCAACCAAGCCGCTTAGCATTGCTGACAGCCTGGCTAGACTGCAGAGTCAAACCGAGGAAGTCATTGCCTAGGCGATATTCTCCCACTCCATAATTGTAGATCAGTTCAGCCACAAAGTCATCAACATCTGGCCCAAAGCCGACCGTTGTCTTGCTCCATTTTCCATCATTAGGGCCCTTACAAGTTGCCTTACATCCTTCTTCAAACTGTTTGTGACGCAAAATTTTGCCAAGCACATCGCGGTAAAAGGTGGTCATTTTGCTTCTGTCACCCACTTCTCCTGATCCTCCTCAACTGAGGCCACAGACCCCTGACTCCCCTCAGCCACATCTGTCTCAACACTCCCCACTTGCACCCCATCACTCTCCACATCTCCTTCACTACCTGGGAGACTAGCCCCACCTGAACCCCCTCCTGTACACCATAACTCGTACTGGGCATCTCCTCACAGTCTGGGGAAATGGCTCTTCCAATCCGTCCTTACCTCTGTCATGACGTTGGCCTGTGGGTAAGGTTTATGACCCCCCCCCATAAATACCTTTCTCCCTTCCCTCTCTCTCTGACTCTACTGAAGGACTCTTGAATAGCCTTTGTTAAACATAGAGAGTCTGGGAACATCAAACAAGTGGGTGAAAGGAACCATATTTCGATAATAGAACCAGTTGAAAATATGCGTTGGTACTTAATGTATATAATGTCTGTTCGGTTGTCATCTGAGACATTATGACTGATGACAGGACGACATAAACTGTATCTGGGAAAGTCTACACACTCTAGTTGTCAGATTCACATGGGATTGTTGTGCAAATTAAATGTTTGAATATGAAACTATTTGTGATAAGATTAAATGTAATTTTAGCTTCCAAATGAGAAATATTGGGTTTTCATAAGGTTAGAGCCCTGCTCAATCAGTGGCCCGCCCCTGTGAAGAGACATGGGTTATAAACTATGAAACACACCCTTCTCTCCCTCCACTATATAAGCCCTTGACGAAAATGTAACCTCCTGTTCTGAGGACGTGAGGACGACGGTTCCACGCTAAAAAGGACTAACATGTCAACTACAGAACTAAGCCAACCTCAGCGTGAGCTTTGGTTGTGAATGGTATGAACTTTGAACTCTTTTTCACTAAAGAAGTGAGACCTCCTAGCCGTTGAGTTAGCAACAGCAGCTGTAAACGTGGGATAGGAAAGGACGGACGACGTATCCAGTCTAACACACAACGAAGATACTACAACGTATCCAATTTACCAATCTTCCAAGGACAGGAAGATCTCTGTTGGCCAACACGGCCAGCATCTATGACCAACCTACCGAAGCGCAGCTCAGAGTAAATATTTATTGCATTTTCTTTTCCAATTGGGCGGTAATTTAGAATGCATAAGATACTGTATTTACGATAGCACAGCTTCTCCCTTTGTTTCTCAGTCTTCCCGCTCTTTCATTCAAGCCCAACCCCCTCTCTTTGTGTAACAAGCCATCATACAGGTTCCGTCCACCAGGGACGTTTTCTGTATGACATAATTTGCATTCTGTGTATATGTAATTCTATGTGATTAGTTAGGTATTTAGGAAATAAATAATTAAACCCAATTTTGTATTGCTGATTCAACTTGTTAGCCAGGGTTCGTGACGATAACCAAGAATTTACAACTTTCAGATGAGACTGAAATAAGGTGACGATTAATACTGACTGCTATTGATGTAAAATATTACTAGGTCTTTCAGAGTTTATTCGGAAGATAACAGCTCTATAAACACTCTTTCGTGGTGCCCCGACTTTCTAGTTAATTACATTTACATGATTAGCTTAATCAGGTAATATTAATTACAGAGAAAGGATTTTATAGAATAGCATGTCATATCACTTAATCCGGCATAGCCAAAGACACGACACATCCTACAACAATATTTTTCTGCATGACAGATGTTATGTTCCCCTCTGGTATAAGCTGCAATTCAGTACCCTCAACACAGATAACTTGTTCCTCAGCAACAGGTGCTTGTGGCTGCTCTACCACTGTCGGCCCACCTCTCCCAACATCAGTGGGCCCAGGCGTTACAAGGACCACCTGAGTTCCTCCCTCCGCCTTCTCGCTTTTCGGGCAAGCATGTCGCTTATGGCCAACATCCCCACACTCAAAACACAGTTTTGACTACCCGTACTAGCATAAGCCATATACAGTTGAAGTCGGAGGTTTACATACACCTTAGCCAAATACATTTAAACTCAGTTTTTCACAATTCCTGACATTTAATCCTAGTAAAAATGCCCTGTCTTAGGTCAGTTAGGATCACCTCTTTATTTTAAGAATGTGAAATGTCAGAATGATAATAGAGAGAATGATTTATTTCTGCTTTTATTTATTTCATCACATTCCCAGTGGGTCAGAAGTTTACATAGACTCAATTAATATTTTGTAGCATTGTCTTTAAATTGTTGAACTTGGGTCAAACGTTTCGGGTAGCCTTCCACAAGCTTCCCATAATAAGTTGGGTGAATGTTGGCCCATTCCTCCTGACAGATCTGGTGTAACTGAGTCAGGTTTGTAGGCCTCCTTGCTCGCAGACGATTTTTCAGTTCTGCCCACAAATTTTCTATGGGATTGAGGTTAGGGCTTTGTGATGTCACTCCAATACCTTGACTTTGTTGTCCTTAAAATCTGTTACGGCTAGACATGCCGCTAGCGGAACATCTCGACAACATCCGGTGAAATTGCAGAGCGCGAAATTCAAATTAAATTATTCGAAATATTTAACTTTCATAAAATCACAAGTGCAATACATCAAAATAAAGCTTAACTTCTTGTTAATCCAGCCGAAGTGTCAGATTTCAAAAAGACTTTACGGTGAAAGCAAACCATGCGATTATCTGAGGACAGCGTCCCATCATACAAATGCATGACAAACATATTTCAACCAGGGAGGTGCGACACGAAAGGCAGAAATAACGATATAACTAATGTCTTACCGTTGAAGATCTTCTGTTGGCACTCCAAAATGTCCCAGAAACATGACAAATGGTCCTTTTGTTCGATAAATTCCTTCTTTATATCCCCAAAATGTCCATTTATTTGGCACGTTTGATTCAGAAATACACTGGTTCCAACTCGCACAACATGACTGCAAATTATCTAATAAGTTACCTGTAAACTTGGTCCAAACATTTCAAACAACTTTCCTAATACAACCTTAGGTATCCTAAAACGTAAATAATCAATAAAATTTAAGACGGAATATACTGTGTTCAATAGCGGATAAAAACAACGTGGAGCGAGCTCCAGGTTGCGCACAACAAACAATAGAGTCCACTTGGCTTGACACTCACAATGAACAGCCCTACTTCTTCATTTCTCAAAAGAAAAACATCAACCAATTTCTAAAGACTGTTGACATCTAGTGGTACCATAGGAACTGCAACCAGGTGCCTCATAAATATAGTTTCCCATAGAAAACGAATTGAAAACACAGTGACCTAAAAAAAAAATTCCTGGATGGTTTGTCCTCGGTGTTTCGCCTGCCAAATAAGTTCTGTTATACTCACAGACATTATTTTAACAGTTTTAGAAACTTTAGAATGTTTTCTATCCAAATCTACCAATTATATGGGCCTGAGTAACAGGCAGTTTACTTTGGGCATGCTTTTCATCAGGACGTGAAAATTGTGCCCCCTAGCCCAAAGAGGTTAATGTCCACATAACTTTCATTCCACATGATGCCTTCTATTTTGTGAACTGCACCAGTCCCTCCTGCAGCAAAGCACCCTCACAACATGATGCTGCCACCCCCATGCTTCACGGTTGGGATGGTGTTCTTCTGCTTGCAAGCCTCCCCCTTTTTCCTCCAAACACAATGATGGTCATTATGGCCAAACAATTGTATTTTTGTTTCATCAGACCAGAGGACATTTCTCCAAAAAGTACAATCTTTGTCCCCATGTGCAGTTGCAAACCGTAGTCTGGCTTTTTAATGGCGGGTTTGGAGCAGTGGCTTCTTCCTTGCTGAGCGGCCTTTCAGGTTATGTCGATATAGGACTTGTTTTACTGTGGCTATAGATACTTTTGTACCTGTTTCCTCCAGCATCTTCACAAGGTCCTTTGCTGTTGTTCTGGGATTGATTTGCACTTTTCTCACCAAAGTATGTTCATCTCTAGGAGACAGAACGCATTTCCTTGCTGAGCGCTATGACGGCTGTGAGTTCCCATGGTGTGTATACTTGCGTACTATTGTTTGTACAGTTGAATGTGGTACCTTCAGGTGTTTGGAAAGGATGAACCAGACTTGTGGAGGTCTACAATTGTATTTCTGCGGTCTTGGCTGATTTCCTTGGATTTTCCCATGATGTCAAGCAAAGAGGCACTGAGTTTGAAGGTAGGCCTTGAAAAACATTCACAGGTACACCTCAAATTGACTCAAATGATGTCAATTAGCCTATCAGAAGCTTCTAAAGCCATGACATCATTTTCTGTCAACCTAGTGTATGTAAATGTCTGACCCACTGGAATTGTGATAAAGTGAATTTTACATTTTTAACAATTGTTGGAAAAATTACTTGTGTCATGCACAAAGTAGATGTCCTAACCGACTTGCCAAAACTATAGTTTGTTAAAACAAGAAATTTGTGGAGTGGTTGAAAATCGAGTTTTAATGACTCAATCCTAAGTGTATGTAAACTTCCGACTTCATCTGTATATGATACCTCCAAAGTCTGTTCCGGTGAGTCCAAAAACATAAACACCTGTCGCCGAAACGTCATAACCTGTTTCAGACCCGGGTGTTTGGAACCCAATGGGACAACCTTAATTGAACTTGCAAACTTCCCAAAGCGCAATAACTCGCACTCCAATAGCTCATTGGGAATAAACGGCGGTACATTCGAAATCGTTACCCTTGTTGACGGAGAAAAATGTGGCGTAACTTGAATAAACATTCCTTTAAGAAGTACGCCTTGCTCAATCATACGATCAACAAGACGCTCTTCTTTAAGAAGTACACCATGCTCAACCATACGATTAACAAGACTCTCTTCTTTAAGAAGTACGCCTTGCTCAACCATACGATCAACAAGACGCTCTTCTTTAAGAAGTACACCATGCTCAACCATACGATTAACAAGACACTCTTCTTTAAGAAAAACCACCATCGCTTTATTGATTCGTGACACATAAGTACATTCTCATATCCTACCTTCTCTCCCACGGCGACCAGAAACTCCTCCACGGTGACAGTAGCTTCAGTAACACACCTAAAGCCGTGCCGAAGTGACAGGGACAGTGTCCCCATGTGGGTCACCATCCTCGCCAAAACCAGGGCAATTCCGACAAGAAATACAATATGCTTAATTCTACAACAAAAAATTTAAAATGGATAACCTTAATCATGCATAGAAAAAGGCAAACCACCAAGAAAAGACAACAAGAAATAAAACAGGATATCTAACTCCACACAACACTCACACATACAATTCCCAGCATGCACCAAACACCCAGCATGCACAGAGAGAGAGAGAGAGAGAGAGAGAGAGAGAGAGAGAGAGAGAGAGAGAGAGAGAGAGAGAGAGAGAGAGAGAGAGAGAGAGAGAGAATGCAGACAGGGCGTAACGGGTCTCGGAGCAAAGCCGGTCATTGATTGGGTAATGAGCTGTTTAATGCAGATTCCAGAGTGTATGTGCATGTTAGTTTATGTGTGTGTGTGCATGGTCTAAATTTACCATCCTTTTAGGTAATGTGGAAATTTTGCCAGTCCCCAAAAGGAAAAATGCTATTTTAGGCTTACGGATTAGGTTTAGGGATAAAATTAGGGGTAGGGTTAGAATAAGGGTTATGGTTAGTGTTAGGAGTTAGGCTTAAGTTGAGTTTTAGGGGTGGGTTATGGTTAGTGCTAGGAGTTAGGCTTAAATTGAGTTTTAGGGGTGGGTTATGGTTAGGAGATAGGGTTAATGTTAGGGTTAGGTTAAACCAACGTGTGTGTGTGTGTGTGTGTGCGTGTGTGTCTAGGTTACTCTGTCTCTATTTCCCTCAGTGAAGCCACACAAACTAACAAAAGAGAAATCTTAGAAGGAAACACACAGACTGCCAAACACACACAGCACAATACATCATTACCTGACCTTCTACTGCAGACGCACACACTCTCTGTCACACACACACACACACACACACACACACATACTACAAAAACACACACACACTGTGGGGTCAGCCTGCGCATTTGCATGACAAAGGCCTAGTTAATTATTTAGCGAGTCTTATTTGATCAATACAGGGGAGCTGTATCCCACTGCCGAGAGGATTCTTCTTTAAGCCTTCATTATTCATAAGAGCAAGATAAAGAGAGGAACAAGAAAGAGGAAGAGAGGAAAGAGAGAGGGAGGGAGAGAGAGGGAGGGAGGAGAGAGAGGGAGAGAGAGAGGGAGGGAGAGAGAGAGAGAGAGAGAGAGAGAGAGAGAGAGAGAGAGAGAGAGAGAGAGAGAGAGAGAGAGAGAGAGAGAGAGAGGAGAGAGAGAGAGAGAGAGAGGAGAGAGAGAGAGAGAGAGAGAGAGAGAGAGAGAGAGAGAGAGAGCAACAGCAAAGCCGGTCGGGATCTGTTTCATGTGTACTAAAAGTTTGTCCTGTTTCACTGCTGATTAATATTTTAGAGTGTGTTCAAACTTAGACGGCACCTTTGTTTTCTTTGGAGGTGAAATAAGGGGTAAGGGTAAGGATGTGACATCGATGCAGGGGGAAAAGTGAGGATGTGACACCGATGCAGGGGGAAGGGTGAGGGTGTGACACCGAGGCGGTGTGTAGAGGGTCAAGGGGGTCGATGACCCAGAGCTTTGCCGGTACTGTAGGAGAACAGTAACACACAGAATGGTGTGCGTGAGTCTGTGTGTGAGTCTGTGTGTGAGTCTGTGTGTGTGTCTGTGTGTGTGCGTGTGTGTGCGTGTGTCTGTGTGTGTGTGTGGCAGTTATTTACTGAGTCACTCTCCTTTTGAGTCTCCTCAATATCCTTTTTTCACTCCTCCTGCTATCTTCCTATATTCTTCCTCCCCTCCTCCATCCCTCCTTCTATCCTCCTATCCTCTTCCTCCCCTCCTCCATCCCTCCTTCTATCCTCCTATCCTCTTCCTTCCCTCCTCCATCCCTCCTTCTATCCTCCTATCCTCCTTCATCCCACCTCCTATCCTCCATCCCACCTTCTATCCTCCTATCCTCTTCCTTCCCTCCTCCATCCCTCCTTCTATCCTCCTATCCTCCTTCATCCCACCTCCTATCCTCCATCCCACCTTCTATCCTCCTATCCTCTTCCTTCCCTCCTCCATCCCTCCTTCTATCCTCCTATCCTCTTCCTTCCCTCCTCCATCCCTCCTTCTATCCTCCTATCCTCTTCCTTCCCTCCTCCATCCCTCCTTCTATCCTCCTATCCTCCTTCATCCCACCTTCTATCCTCCATCCCTCCTTCTATCCTCCTATCCTCCTTCATCCCACCTCCTATCCTCCATCCCTCCTTCTATCCTCCTATCCTCTTCCTCCCCTCCTCCATCCCTCCTTCTATCCTCCTATCCTCTTCCTTCCCTCTTCCATCCCTCCTTCTATCCTCCTTTCCTCCTTCATTCCACCTCCTATCCTCATCCCTTCCCTAGTAGGCGTGTCTGTCTGGTGAGATGTTCTAGTCTCAATCATATTGCATTCCTTTGACATCAAATATATGTATGTAGGTACCAAATATATGTATGTAGGTATCAAATATATGTCTGTAGGTATCACATATGTGTCTGTATATATGAAATATATGTATGTAGGTATCAAATATATGTCTGTAGGTATCAAATATATGTATGTAGGTATCAAATATATGTCTGCAGGTATCAAATATATGTATGTAGGTACCAAATATATGTCTGTAGGTATCAAATATGTCTGTAGGTATCAAACATATGTATGTAGGTATCAAATATATGTATGTAGGTATCAAATATATGTCTGTAGGTATCACATATGTGTCTGTATATATGAAATATATGTATGTAGGTATCAAATATATGTCTGTAAATATCACATATATGTTTGTAAATATCAAATATATGTTTGTAGTTTATCAAATATATGTTTGTAGGTATCAAATATATGTCTGTATATATTAAATATATGTCTGTAGGCATCAACTATATTTCTGTAGGTATAAAATATATGTCTGTAGATATCAAATATATGTCTGTAGATATTAAATATATGTATGTAGGTATCAAATATATGTCTGTAGATGTCAAATATATGTCTGTAGATATCACATATATGTCTGTAGATATCAAATATATGTATGTAGGTATCAAATATAGGTCTGTAGATGTCAAATATATGTCTGTAGATATCACATATATGTCTGTAGATATCAAATATATGTATGTAGATATAAAATATATGTCTGTAGATATCAAATATATGTCTGTAGATATCAAATATATGTTTACAGCTTTTCTAGAGATGGTAAAACATATATGGCTTGTTAGTCATAAACATAGTAGTAAAAACATGCATTAGTTATAAAGTGGCAGTTTTAGAGCTGTAGTCACAGGTCCTGTGTGTGTGTGTGTGTGTGTGTGTGTGTGTGTGTGTGTGTGTGTGTGTGTGTGTGTGTGTGTGTGTGTGTGTGTGTGTGTGTGTGTGTGTGTGTGTTTATTACTCACAGGTACATGTTTGCTCTCCAGCACCACCCCAGGGCTCATGGCTAAAAATACCCACAATTCCACAGGAGTGTACGCTCGCCCTTTCACCCCTCTGGCCTTACCTGTCGCCTGAGGCGGGTGAGTAAGAACAGACACATACACACACACACACACACACACACACACACACACACACACACACACACACATATACATTGCAACATTGTGTGTGTGTGCGTGCGTGCGTGCGTTGGCCTCAGCTGAACCCCTCTTCATAGTACATCGCCCCCTTGGGGACTGGAGGACAGTGTGGCCAGCCGGTGTGGTTATTAATGAAACACACTCACAGACACACAAGGCACATATCCAGCCACTACAAACCCACAGAATTGGTCCCTGGTTGAGAATGGGAGCAGTTTTATTGAGTTGTCGTCTTCTCATTTAGATAGTGCTGCTTCAGAGGGTTTTACATGGTCAGGAAGATTCTTCCTCCTCTCTGGTTTACAGGATAAATAGCTCCATTTTGTTAAAGGCAGAACATAAAACAGCCCGGTGCTGAAACAACCTCTAGCCATAGACTGTACACCTACAGCATCTCAGATCTGAGACTGAGAGTCAGATAGGTGAATAATAGTTTGTATTAGACTGAGAGAGTCAGATAGGTGAATAATGGTTCATATTAGACTGAGAGAGTCAGATAGGTGAATAATGGATCATATTAGACTGAGAGAGTCAGATAGGTGAATAATGGTTCATATTAGACTGAGAGAGTCAGATAGGTGAATAATGGTTCGTATTAGACTGAGAGAGTCAGATAGGTGAATAATGGTTCATATTAGACTGAGAGAGTCAGATAGGTGAATAATGGTTCGTATTAGACTGAGAGAGTCAGATAGGTGAATAATGGTTCGTATTAGACTGAGAGAGTCAGATAGGTGAATAATGGTTCATATTAGACTGAGAGAGTCAGATAGGTGAATAATAGTTTGTATTAGACTGAGAGAGTCAGATAGGTGAATAATGGTTTATATTAGACTGAGAGAGTCAGATAGGTGAATAATGGTTTATATTAGACTGAGAGAGTCAGATAGGTGAATAATGGTTTATATTAGACTGAGAGAGTCAGATAGGTGAATAATGGTTTATATTAGACTGAGAGAGTCAGATAGGTGAATAATGGTTCATATTAGACTGAGAGAGTCAGATAGGTGAATAATGGTTCATATTAGACTGAGAGAGTCAGATAGGTGAATAATGGTTTATATTAGACTGAGAGAGTCAGATAGGTGAATAATGGTTTATATTAGACTGAGAGAGTCAGATAGGTGAATAATGGTTTATATTAGACTGAGAGAGTCAGATAGGTGAATAATGGTTTATATTAGACTGAGAGAGTCAGATAGGTGAATAATGGTTTATATTAGACTGAGAGAGTCAGATAGGTGAATAATGGTTCATATTAGACTGAGAGAGTCAGATAGGTGAATAATGGTTTATATTAGACTGAGAGAGTCAGATAGGTGAATAATGGTTCATATTAGACTGAGAGAGTCAGATAGGTGAATAATGGTTTGTATTAGACTGAGAGAGTCAGATAGGTGAATAATGGTTCATATTAGACTGAGAGAGTCAGATAGGTGAATAATGGTTTATATTAGACTGAGAGAGTCAGATAGGTGAATAATGGTTCATATTAGACTGAGAGAGTCAGATAGGTGAATAATGGTTTATATTAGACTGAGAGAGTCAGATAGGTGAATAATGGTTCATATTAGACTGAGAGAGTCAGATAGGTGAATAATGGTTTATATTAGACTGAGAGAGTCAGATAGGTGAATAATGGTTTATATTAGACTGAGAGATTTAGATAGGTGAATAATGGTTTATATTAGACTGAGAGAGTCAGATAGGTGAATAATGGTTTATATTAGACTGAGAGAGTCAGATAGGTGAATAATGGTTTATATTAGACTGAGAGAGTCAGATAGGTGAATAATGGTTCATATTAGACTGAGAGAGTCAGATAGGTGAATAATGGTTTATATTAGACTGAGAGAGTCAGATAGGTGAATAATGGTTTATATTAGACTGAGAGAGTCAGATAGG
>NC_042959.1:12418250-12423250 GCF_901001165.1 Salmo trutta | reverse complement strand
AACAGTAGTAGCCTACCATAGAGTCCTGGGCTGATATTTTATTGTATCATTATATATAAACCTACCATTCACTGTGCACACACACACACACACACACACACACACACACACACACACACACACACACATAATGCATGGCACTTAGTTAACTTTAAAAACGATTCAGAATAGCCTGGATTTGTCTTATTATAGAAGGGAAAGTAGAGGAGAGAAGTCACTTGTTTATACTTTAACTCTCTTTTCCTAATAAGTCCTTGCTACAGTTACAGTCCCTGCTCTCAATTCAATTCAATTCAATTCGCTTTATTGGCATGACGTAACAATATACATATTGCCAAAGCTTATTTTGGATATTTACAATATAAAAATAAATAAAAATGAGAATCAAAATTGTCAACGGGACAACAGTAACAACAATAACCAAGGGTCAGAATAACCATACATTCAACAATAACAATAAGCATACAGTAGAGGACATGTGCAGGTTTATTGGTCTGTCAGACACTGTCCCTCAATTTATGGCAGGCAGCAATGTAGTGCACTGCCAACACACAGCTCTCTGCATCTTCCCCCAACAGGACGGGTAGCCTATCCTCATCAGAGAGGTCTTTGAAACCTTGAATAAGGGTTTGGGGAAATGACACTCTCTAATTGTTTTATATTTTTGACATTTTGTCAGGAAATGCAGCTCTGTCTCAGGTTCTGCTGTTGTGCAGTGGTTGCACAGCCTTTCCTCTACAGGGAGCCAGGTTTTCCTGTGTCTACCCTTCTCAATGGCAAGGCTGTGCTCACTAAGCCTGTACTTTGTCAAGGTTTTTCTAAGGTTTTGATCAGTAACCATGGTCAAATATTTAGCCATGGTGTACTGTCGATTAAGGGCCAGATAGCACTGCATTTTGCTTTGTGTTTGTGCTTGTGTTTCCCAATAAGCAATGTAGTTTTGTTTTGACTTTGTTGTAATTTGGTTTATTCTGATTGATTGGATGTTCTGGTCCTGAGGCTTCAGTGTGTTAGTAGAACAGGTTTGTGAACTCAGCCCCAGGACCAGCTGGATGAGGGGACAATTTTCTTTGCTCAGCTCTTGGCATTACAGGGTTTGGAAATGATATGAGAGGGGGTCACTGTATTTTAGATGTTTCCAAAACTTAATTGCTCTTTTTTGAGTTTTTATTATTAGTGGATATTGGCCTAATTCTGCCCTGCATGCATTGTTTGTAGTTTTCCTCTGGACACGTAGGAGAATCTTACAGAACTCTGCATGTAGGGTTTCAATGGGGTGTTTGTCCCATTTGATGAAATCTTGTTTTGCAAGTGGACCCCACACCTCGCTGCCATAAAGTGCAATTGGTTCAATGACATATTCAATTCGTTTTAGCCAAATTTTAATAGGTATTTCAATTGGAATTTGCTTTTTAATGGCGTAGAATGCCCTGCGTGCTTTCTCTCTCAGTTCATTCACTGCCTCATTAAGGTGTCCAGTTGAGCTTATTTTTAAACCTAAGTAATTGTAGTGTGTACAGTACTCTATATATTTTGTACCAATTGAGAACTTTGGTCTAATTCCCTGAGATCTGGATCTTCTCTGGAAAATCATTATTTTAGTCTTTTTGGGGTTTACTGCCAGGGCCCAGGTCTGGCAGTACTGCTCTAGCAGGTCCAGGCTCTGCTGTAGGCCATGTGCTGTGGGTGACAGCAGGCATAGGTCATCTGCGAAGAGTAGGAATTTAACTTCTGAATTGTGGAGACTAACACCAGGGGCTGAGGATTTTTCTAGAATAGTGGCCAATTCGTTAATCTAGATATTGAAGAGTGCAGGGCTCAGATTTCAACCCTGACAAAGGCCCCGCCCCTGGTTAAAGAATTCTGTTATTTTCTTACCAATTTTAATGCTGCATGTATTGCCAGTATACATTGATTTAATTATGTCATATGTTTACCCCCTACACCACTTTCAATAACTTTGTAGAACAGTCCTGTATGCCAAATAGAATCAAATGCTTTTTGGAAGTCGATAAAGCAAGCTTATATATTGGTATTATTTTGGTGGACATGTTTATCTATCAGGGTGTGTAAGGTGTAAATATGATCAGTTGTGCGATGTTTTGGTATAAATCCAATTTGGCTTTTACTCAAGACATTGTGCTTATTAAGGAAGTTTAGAACTCTTACATTGATGATACTACAGAAAACCTTCCCAAGGTTACTGTTCACACAAATGCCTCTGTAATTGTTAGGGTCAAATTTGTCTCCGTTCTTAAAGATTGGGGTAATGTGTCCTTGATTCCAGATGTCAGGGGAATAACCTACACTCAGGATCAAATTAAACAGTTTTAACATAGCCAATTGAAAGTTTGCACTAGTGAGTTTGAGCATCTCATTTAGGATGCCATCAGGTCCGCATGCTTTTTTAAATTTGAGGGCCTGAAGTTTCTTATAGAGCTCCAGGTCAGTAATTGGGGAGTCCAATGGATTTTGATTGTCCTTTATAGCTTTTTCTAATCCATTCAACTTCTCATGAATTTGGCATTGTTCTGTGTTTGTGTCAATTTGAACGGTGTTGTAGAGTGTTTTGAAATGGGTTGTCCATATGTCACCATTTTGTATCGCTAATTCCTCTGCTTTAGATATCTTTTTTTTTCAATTTTGCCAGAAGTTGTTTGTGTTTATGGACTCCTCAATTAGTGTCAGCTGCTTGCTGTTGTACTGTGCTTTTTTGGTTCTGAGTGTACGTTTATAGAGTTTTAAAGTCTCACAGTAATGAAGGCGTAATTCACCATTATTTGGGTCTCTGTGCTTTTGGTTGGATAGTGTTCTAAGTTTTTTCCTTATAATTTTACAATATGCATCAAACCAGTTGTCATCTGTGATTTTTTTCTTTTGTTTTTTATCAATTTCAAATGAGCTTCTTTTGCCATTTGCCTGAATATATAGTTAAGGTTTCGTACTGCTAGATTAATGCCTTCTTTACTGTGAGTGAATGTGGTATCCAGAAAGTTATCTAAGAGTGTTTGGATATTTGCTCTCTCTCTCTCTCTCTCTCTCTCTCTCTCTCTCTCTCTCTCTCTCTCTCTCTCTCTCTCTCTCTCTCCTCTCTCTCTCTCTCTCTCTCTCTCTCTCTCTCTCTCTCTCTCTCTCTCTCTCTCTCTCTCTCTCTCTCTCTCTCTCGCTCTCTCTCTCTCTCTAGTGCCCCGTGTCTCCCACTGTGGGAGGTGACTTTAACCATTACAGTCCAATTTGATAATTATCAGGTGAATTACTCAAGTACCTACATAAGAGCAAACATAGTTTTTCTAATGAACACTTCCTCTCAGAAGAGTCCAGAAGGAGAAGAGGAGTGAAATATAGGCGTGTGTTTTCCCTGGTTTGTACCTCTCTGAGGTTAGAAGCAGTGTGTTTGAGTTTAAAGGGAAAAGGGTTGCATCAAAGGAGTCATTACTTTTTTAGAGAACACTCTCTCCCCACACTCTCTATTTTTCCCCCACTCAGGAGACTGCATCAAACCCCCTCTCTCCTGCTTTTATACCCACTCTATTACACCCTCTCTCTAACTCTCTCTCTCTCATCCCTGACTTACCACAAACCTTTCAGATTTTCTTTTCTTTTCTTTCACCAACATTGAGACTTTAGAATGCATTTTCATTTTAGAATGAAAATCATCTCTTATAAGTTTTGCAAGGATGTTTCATCACAGTCACACACAAGAAAGAGTGCAGAAAAAAGGAAAGCAATTCTGAGAGAATGCAATGAGAGTTCAGAATGGATCCAGGTGGTCGCAGGAGAGTTCAGAACGGGTCCAGGTGGTCGCAGGAGAGTTCAGAACGGGTCCAGGTGGTCGCAGGAGAGTTCAGAACGGGTCCAGGTGGTCGCAGGAGAGTTCCGAACGGGTCCAGGTGGTCGCAGGAGAGTTCAGAACGGGTCCAGGTGGTCTCAGGAGAGTTCAGAATGGATCCAGGTGTTCTCAGGAGGATTCAGAATGGATCCAGGTGGTCTCAGGAGAGTTCAGAATGGATCCAGGTGTTCTCAGGAGGGTTCAGAATGGATCCAGGTGGTCTCAGGAGAGTTCAGAATGGATCCAGGTGTTCTCAGGAGAGTTCAGAATGGGTCCAGGTGGTCGCAGGAGAGTTCAGAACGGGTCCAGGTGGTCGCAGGAGAGTTCAGAATGGGTCCAGGTGGTCGCAGGAAAGTTCAGAACGGGTCCAGGTGGTCGCAGGAGAGTTCAGAACGGGTCCAGGTGGTCGCAGGAGAGTTCAGAATGGGTCCAGGTGGTCGCAGGAGAGTTCAGAACGTGTCCAGGTGGTCGCAGGAGAGTTCAGAATGGGTCCAGGTGGTCGCAGGAGAGTTCAGAATGGGTCCAGGTGGTCGCAGGAGAGTTCAGAACGTGTCCAGGTGGTCGCAGGAGAGTTCAGAATGGGTCCAGGTGGTTGCAGGAGAGTTCAGAATGGGTCCAGGTGGTCGCAGGAGAGTTCAGAATGGGTCCAGGTGGTCGCAGGAGAGTTCAGAACGGGTCCAGGTGGTCGCAGGAGAGTTCAGAATGGGTCCAGGTGATCGCAGGAGAGTTCAAAACGGGTCCAGGTGGTTGCAGGAGAGTTCAGAATGGGTCCAGGTGGTCGCAGGAGAGAGTAAATAGTCTCTGGAGCAGCTTTCTGTCCTGAACTTGACAAGTACAGTCCGGTGCTGGTACATTTCTTCACGTCAAACTCCAGAGGAATACTGCTATTCCTAGAATGCATCTCAATAAGCTCTGTGTAGCTTTGGCCGCGGCAGTGCACTAATACAAGACGCTGTCTGTCAACGCTACAATAATAGTTCCGTAAGTCAATGACAGAGAGAGAGAGGGAGAAGGGGGAAGGTGGGAGAGAGGGAGGGACGGAGGGCGACGACAGATGTGTTTAGGAATCTGGAGGAAATGGAGTGAAAAGATGAGCAGCTGGTGAAGGAGAAGAACTAGACAATATGAGACATACACACAATGCTTCCTCAAACACGCCGTCAGTCTGCCA
>NC_042959.1:12360750-12413250 GCF_901001165.1 Salmo trutta | reverse complement strand
TACTCCATAGTCCCTAGTCCCTAGTCCATACTCCCTAGTCCCTAGTCCCTGTCTGCCTGACAACTGCATGGGATACGCTCAGTTTAGAGAACACACATACTGACTGACTGACTGACCAGACACACATACTGACTGACTGACTGAACAGATATATTGACTGACTGACTGACATTCTGACTGACTGACTGACTGACTGACTGACTGACTGACTGACTGACCAGACACACATATTGACTGACTGACTGACTGACTGACTGAACAGATATACTGACTGACTGACATTCTGACTGACTGACTGACATTCTGACTGACTGACTGACTGACTGACTGACTGACTGACTGACTGACTGACTGACTGACTGACTGACTGACTGACCAGACGCACATATTGACTGACTGACTGACCAGACACACATATTGACTGACTGACTGACTGACAGACCAGACACACATATTGACTGACTGACTGACCAGACACACATATTGACTGACTGACTGACTGTCTGACTGACCAGAAAATACTTACTGACAGACATACTGACTGACTGACTGACCAGACATACTGACTGACAGACTGACTGACTGACTGACTGACCAGACATTCTGACTGACATTCTGACTGACTGACTGACTGACTGACCAGACATACTGACTGGCTGACTGACTGTCTGACTGACCAAACATACTGACTGTCTGACCAGACATACTGACTGGCTGACTGTCTGACTGACTGACTGTCTGACTGACCAGACATACTGACTGACTGACTGGCTGACTGTGTGACTGACCAGACATACTGACTGACTGACTGACTGACTGACTGACTGACTGACTGTCTGACTGACCAGACACACTGTCTGACTGACCAGACATACTGTCTGACTGACCAGACATACTGACTGACTGACTGACTGGCTGACTGTCTGACTGACCAGACATACTGACTGACCAGACATACTCACTGACTGACTGACTGGCTGACTGTCTGACTGACCAGACATACTGACTGACCAGACATACTCACTGACTGACTGGCTGAATGTCTGACTGACCAGACATACTGACTGACCAGACATACTGACTTACTGACTGGCTGACTGTCTGACTGACCAGACATACTGACTGACCAGACATACTGACTGACTGACTGACTGTCTGAGTAGCCAGACGTACTGACTGACCAGACATACTGACTGTCTGTCTGACTGACCAGGGAGATGAGGGAGAGGAGGAAGAGAGCGGGAGGAGGGAGAGAGGGATGATAGCAAACAGAGTAGATAAACAGAAAGAGAGAAAGGAGGGAGAGTTATGCAGGAAATGGAGAGCGAGAGCAGAGGAAGAAGAGGAAAGAGAATGTGAAGCCACAGCAAACTATCAGGCATCCTGTACATTGACCTGCTCTCATTTTGAAGTGAGCTTTTCAGGCTCCATGTGTGTATCATAGGGTTTTATATAGAATATAATGGCTTTGGAGTGTGTGTGTGTGTGTGTGTGTGTGTGTGTGTGTGTGTGTGTGTGTGTGTGTGTGTGTGTGTGTGTGTGTGTGTGTGTGTGTGTGTGTGTGTGTGTGTGTGTGTGTGTGTGTGTGGTTTGGATTGTTCTCGAAAGCCCTTCAGTGACTCCACACACACTCAGTCCCTCTATCTTTCATCACTCTCTCCTCACACCCTCTCTTTCTTTCTTTCTATCTTTCTTTCCTTCTTTCTTTCTGTCTTTCCTTCTTTCTTTCTGTCTTTCTCTATTTCTTTCTCTCTCTCTCTCTATTTCTTTCTCTCTCTTTCTTTCTTTCCCTCTCTCTCTCTCTCTCTCTCTCTCTCTCTCTCTGACATTTCAGCTGGATGAAGTGTCTCTGCTGGCCTTTGTTCACTGATCAAGGGTGAACCAGCCCTATAGCTGTTGTTATACTTCGTGTGTGTGTGTATGTGTGTTTGTCTGTCAGTCAGTGCACAAAGTATTTCTAAATTGCAGAGTGTCTGTGTGGAACGTCCGCTTTGTTTCCTCGTCGTAACAACCTACTCAATCATTTACCCCCCCACACACACACACACACCCTCCCGCCTTCCTTCCTTCCCTCTCTCCCTCCTTCCTCCCTAACCCCTTGGCGTGTCACCTCTGGCAGGCGTTAATTAGACGAAGTCATCGCCTGTCCCCACTGGCATTTATTGCACATTTAAATATTCGACACGACAGATGGTAAGAATGTCAAGTCCTGACACTGAGCACGCTGTATGTGTGTGTGGGTGTGTGTGTGTGTGTGTGTGGGTGTGTGGGTGTGTGTGTGGGTGTGTGTGTGGGTGTGTGTGGGTGTGTGTGTTTGGGTGTGTGTTTGGGTGTGTGTTTGGGTGTGTGTTTGGGTGTGTGTGGGTGTGTGTTTGGGTGTGTGTGGGTGTGTGTTTGGGTGTGTGGGTGTGTGTGGGTGTGTGTGTGTTTGGGTGTGTGTGGGTGTGTGTTTGGGTGTGTTTGTGGGTGTGTGTGGGTGTGTGTTTGGGTGTGTGTTTGGGTGTGTGTGGGTGTGTGTTTGGGTGTGTGGGTGTGGGTGCTGATCACTGTTAGTTCTTAGATCACAGGTTGTGGGGCTGTACAAGCTCTTTCTCTCTCTCTCTCTCTCTCTCTCTCTCTCTCTCCTATTCTATCTCACTCTCCTTCCCTCTTTCTGTCTCTCTTTCTCTAATTATTTCTTCTTCTCTCACGCTCAACCCCCCACTTTCTCATTTTTCATTGTTTGTTTAATATATAATGAACAAAAAAATAAACGCAACAGGCAACAATTTCTATTATTTTACAAAGTTATAGTTCATATAAGGAAACCAGTCAATTTAAATAAATGCATTTAGCCCTAGTATATGGATTTCACATGACTGGGCAGAGGCTCAGCCATGGGTGGGCTTGGGAGGGCATAGGCCCACCCACTGGGGAGCCAAGCCAAGCCATTCAGAATTAGTTTTTCCCCACAAAAGGACTTTGTTACAGACAGAAATACTCCTCAGTTTCATCAGCTGTCCGGGTTGCTGGGCTCATACGATCCTGCAGGTGAAGAAGCCGGATGTGGAGGTCCTGGGCTGGCGTGGTTACACGTGGTCTGTGGTTGTGAGACCGGTTGGACGTACTGCCAAATTATCTGGCAACAGCTCTTGTGGACATTCCTGCAGTCAGCATGCCAATAGCATGCTTCCTCAAAACTTGAGGAATCTGTGGTATGGTGTTGTGTGACAAAACTGCTCATTTTATCGTGGTCTTTTATTGTCCCCAGCGCAAGGTGCACCTGTGTAATTATCATGCTGTTTAATCAGCTTTTTGATATGCAGTGGTTTAAAGTAATTAAGTAAAAATACTTTAAAGTACTACTTAAGTTGTTTTGGGGGTATCTGTACTCTACTATTTATATTTTGGACTACTTTTACTTTATTTTCTTGAGGAATGTAGTGAAATAAATGTACTTTTTACTCCATACATTTTCCCTGACACGCAAAAGTATTCGTTACATTTTGAATGGCTAATTCAGACTAATTGTAAAATTCATGCCCTTATCAAGAGAACATCCCAAGTCATCCCTATTGCCTCTGATCTGGCGGACTCACTAAACTCAAATGCTTCATTTGTAAATTATGTCTGAGTGTTGGAGTGTGCCCCTGGCTATCCGTAAATTAAAAAAAACAAGACAATTGTGCTTTTACTTTTGATACTTAAGTATATTTTAGCAATTACATTTACTTTTTAAACTAAAGTATATTTAAACCAAATACTTGACTTTTACTGAAGTAATATTTTACTGGGTGACTTTCTATTAAGGTATCTTTACTTTTACTCAAGTATGACATTCGGGTACTTTTTCCACCACTGTTGATATGCCACACATGTCAGGTGGATGGATTATCTTGGCAAAGGAGAAATGCTCGCTAACAGGGATGTAAACAAATTTGTTCACAACATTTTTGAAAAATAAGCTTTTTGTGAATATTTCAGCTCAGGAAAAATGGGACCAACACTTTACTTGTTGCATTTATATTTTTGTTCAGTAGAGAACTCTCTCTCTCCTCTCTCTCCCTCCTCTCCTCCCTCTTCTACTCCCTCCTCTCCTCCATCCTCTCCCTCCTCTCTTCTCCCTCTTCTCTCCCTCCCTCCTCTCTCTCCTCTTCTCCCTCTTCTCCTTCCTCCCTCCTCTCCTCTCTCCTCTCTTCCCTCCCTCCCTCCCTCCCTCCCTCCCTCCCTCCTACTCTCAGAGCTTATTGTCGTCTTGGCCCTGTTCTTCCTATCAGCCTCTCTGAGCTGCGGTGTAATTACCTAGTGTGCTTGCACCTTGGCTCTGCCGTGAAGCCCTCTCACCACCACCGTCCATGTCTGCGTGCGTGTGTGTAGAGTGTGCATGTGCGTGTGCATTTGTGTATCAGCGACAGAGGATGTGTGTGAGTATGTGTCACTCGGCCTTGCAGGCGAGAGGAGACTGAGAGAAGAAGGGAGGGAATGAGGGAGAGAGGGAGGCAGGGAGAGAGGGAGGAAAGAGGATGAGAGGTGACTGAGAGAAGAAGGGAGGGAATGAGGGAGAAAGGGAGGCAGGGAGAGAGGGAGGAGAGAGGATGAGAGGTGGATAGTGAAGGGAGAAGGGAGAGAAAGAGAGGATGAGAGGAGGAATGATAGTTCTAAGGATAAGCTCTCTGGTCTGTTTCCTGTGGTGTGTGAGGTTGATAGCTCTCTGGTCTGTTTCCTGTGGTGTGTGAGGTTGATAGCTCTCTGGTCTGTTTCCTGTGGTGTGTGAGGTTGATAGCTCTCTGGTCTGTTTCCTGTGGTGTGTGAGGTTGATAGCTCTCTGGTCTGTTTCCTGTGGTGTGTGAGGTTGATGGCTCTCTGGTCTGTTTCCTGTGGTGTGTGAGGTTGATAGCTCTCTGGTCTGTTTCCTGTGGTGTGTGAGGTTGATAGCTCTCTGGTCTGTTTCCTGTGGTGTGTGAGGTTGATAGCTCTCTGGTCTGTTTCCTGTGGTGTGTGAGGTTGATAGCTCTCTGGTCTGTTTCCTGTGGTGTGTGAGGTTGATGGCTCTCTGGTCTGTTTCCTGTGGTGTGTGAGGTTGATGGCTCTCTGGTCTGTTTCCTGTGGTGTGTGAGGTTGATAGCTCTCTGGTCTGTTTCCTGTGGTGTGTGAGGTTGATAGCTCTCTGGTCTGTTTCCTGTGGTTGTGTGAGGTTGATGGCTCTCTGGTCTGTTTCCTGTGGTGTGTGAGGTTGATGGCTCTCTGGTCTGTTTCCTGTGGTGTGTGAGGTTGATAGCTCTCTGGTCTGTTTCCTGTGGTGTGTGAGGTTGATAGCTCGCTGGTCTGTTTCCTGTGGTGTGTGAGGTTGATAGCGTCTCTGGTCTGTTCCTGTGGTGTGTGAGGTTGATAGCTCTCTGGTCTGTTTCCTGTGGTGTGAGGTTGATAGCTCTCTGGTCTGTTTCCTGTGGTGTGTGAGGTTGATAGCTCTCTGGTCTGTTTCCTGTGGTGTGTGAGGTTGGCTGTTTGCTGCTTCTCTCCTCATTTGGCACAGGAGGCTCCTCTTGGATCCAACATGGACACCAGTTTCCAGCTGGGTGTGTGTGTGTGTGTGTGTGTGTGTGTGTGTGTGTGTGTGTGTGTGTGTGTGTGTGTGTGTGTGTGTGTGTGTGTGTGTGTGTGTGTGTGTGTGTGTGTGTGTGTGCGCGCGCACGCGTGGGTGTTACCAGATCACTCAGATAGCAGTCAGTCAGACAGACAAACCCCACATGGCTTCCTCTGTACAGGAGGTGTAATTTTAGTTAGAGTTCTCTCTTAGGTTGAAAGGGAACGTGGTCAACGATAACAGCTATTTACATTTACATTTACATCATTTAGCAGATGCTCTTATCCAGAGCGACTTACAAATTGGTGCATTCACCTTATGATATCCAGTGGAACAACCACTTTACAATAGTACATCTATATCTTCTTCTTTTTTGGGGGGGGGTTAGAAGGATTACTTTATCCTATCCCAGGTATTCCTTAAAGAGGTGGGGTTTCAGGTGTCTCCGGAAGGTGGTGATTGACTCCGCTGTCCTGGCGTCGTGAGGGAGCTTGTTCCACCATTGGGGTGCCAGAGCAGCGAACAGTTTTGACTGGGCTGAGCGGGAACTGTGCTTCCGCAGAGGTAGGGAGGCGAGCAGGCCAGAGGTGGATAAACGCAGTGCCCTTGTTTGGGTGTAGGGACTGATCAGAGCCTGAAGGTACAGAGGTGCCGTTCCCCTCACAGCTCCGTAGGCAAGCACCATGATCTTGTAGCGGATGCGAGCTTCAACTGGAAGCCAGTGGAGTGTGCGGAGGAGCGGGGTGACGTGAGAGCTATACAAGGGAAGACATTACACACTGGTTTTCAGTTGGTTATTGCGTCGTGTGCAACACAGTTTTTGTCTGTTTACTTTTGATATTCATGAATAAGGTCTATCTTCTCCCAAATAGCATAGCAGTTCTACAAAATATTGTGATGAGAAATAAGGGCTTTTATCAGAGATCTGTGCTGTTTAGCAGAGAGAATACATCTCCCAGAGTTACCCTAAAGTTTAATTGAATAGGAGTCAACATGTAACGTCTGCTTCCAACTCACTCTCAAACACATAGATCCCCTGAACGCAGCTCACACTCTCAAACACATAGATCCCCTGAACGCAGCTCACTCTCTCAAACACATAGATCCCCTGAACGCAGCTCACTCTCTCAAACACATAGATCCCTTGAACGCAGCTCACACTCTCAAACACATAGATCCCCTGAACGCAGCTCACTCTCTCAAACATATAGATCCCCTGAACGCAGCTCACACTCTCAAACACATAGATCCCCTGAACGCAGCTCACACTCTCAAACAGATAGATCCCCTGAACGCAGCTCACACTCTCAAACACATAGATCCCCTGAACGCAGCTCACACTCTCAAACACATAGATCCCCTGAACGCAGCTCACTCTCCAGATCCCAATCACCTGAATTCTGATCACCTGTTCACACACCTGTATGTCATTATCACACACTATTTAGTTCAGTTCTTTGCACCCCATCATTGTGAGGTTTTGATTTGTGACACTGTTCTGTTCGGAACGCTGTATTTTACGCCTCCCGTGTATGATAGTTTTGGCCTGCCTCACTAACGACGCCTTTACCCTATTCCCTGCCTGTACTTTAGCCTATTGGATTTCCTGTTATCAACCTATTGCCTGATCTTCTTGGCGACATTGCTAGCCTTTTCCCTGCCTGTACTGTTGTCTTTTTGATCCCCCTGTCTATGACCTTCTGCCTGCCCCTGGACCCAGCTACCTGCCTCCTCCTGTCTATGACCTTCTGCCTGCCCCTGGACCCAGCTACCTGCCTCCTCCTGTGTATGACCTTCTGCCTGCCCCTGGACCCAGCTACCTGCCTCCTCCTGTGGTCCTTTACAATAAACACCTGCTGTGCCCTGCGCTTGAAACAAGCTCTCTGTCTCCCATCGTGTTCACTACACAACAGAAATCACTCTCTCCCTTTTCACTCTCTCCTTCTCTCTCACCCCCTCTTTCGCTCTCTCACCCCCTCTTTCGCTCTCTCACCCCCTCTTTCGCTCTCTCACCCCCTCTTTCGCTCTCTCACCCCCTCTTTCGCTCTCTCACCCCCTCTTTCGCTCTCTCACCCCCTCTTTCGCTCTCTCACCCCCTCTTTCTTGTAAACAGCTTAATTTCCACAGTAACAACAGTCAAGATCAGATAATTGAAGCCAAATGCTTTTACCCACAAGTCACAGCCTTTCGCGATAGCAGGGTTCTTGTGTTCGGGAAACCAGCTGATTTTTGTTATTTAAATTCCTCTCAAATAAAAGATTATGGCAACTCCAACCATTATAACCTAAACAACGGAGACAGAACGAATGTTGCTGTTTCAATGTGGAGGTTATTATTATTATTATTTGTTACTTCAGCCATTATTCAATCAGTCAGACAACTAACAGATGTGTTTAGAGACTCGTTGTACTCTGTAGGCAACGTTATCCACCGCACACACCAACATCCACACCAACACTCTGTGGGACTGTAGATGTGTCTGGACAGGGCCGACTGCAGCGGTTATTTCTGTCCCTTCGTTACGTGTCTTTTCATCCTCCTCAATGTTTCTTTGGCACAAAAGGCCATTATATTACCCAGATTCCTCCTCTGTCCACCCTGCTATCAGTCTCCAATTACCTTTCTCATTCTGTCTGCATTTCATGTTCAAGCCTATTCTCCTCAATGTCGTCTCACTCCTCTTCTCCATACGTCCTTCCTTCAATCCATCCTTTGTGTGTGAATGTGTGTGTGTTTTTATTCTGCATGACAAGGCGTTGATCAGGACGATAAGTTATTAAGCCTGGTGAATGGAATTCTGTGGCCTGGTTGCTGTCAACATGGTTTCTAGCGTGTCTGTGGCGTGTACAAAGTGTGTGTTTATATCTGACCTTGAGAAAAGCACACCTGTGGGCGGGATTTGATGGATATCCTGTCCCTGATATTCCTCTATGCCCCTCCTCCATCCCTCTAACCATCTTTACCTCTCTCCCTCTCTCTCCCTCGCTCTCCCTCTCTCTCCCTCCTCACCTCCTTGGCCTCTCTTTCCTGCCTTGTTGCTATCACACACACACACACACACACACACACACACACACACACACACACACACACACACACACTTCTACCTGGCTATACACCCAACATACTCCGTTCCAGGGATGTCTTTCCCATCTGTCCTGTCCCTCCCACCATCGTTCCCTCTCTCCTTGCAAAGCTTTTATCAAGGCACAGGTGGCTACTTTGAAGAATCTCAAATATAAAATATATGTTGGTTTGTTTAACACTTTTTTGGTTACTGCATGATTCCATATGTGTTATTTCATAGTTTTGATGTCTTCACTATTATTCTACAATGTAGAAAATAGTAAAAATAAAGAAAAACCCTGGATTGAGTAGGTGTGTCCAAGCTTTTGACTGATACTGTATGTCTCTCTCTCTCTCTCTCTCTCTCTCTCTCTCTCTCTCTCTCTGTCGCTCTCTCTCTGTCGCTCTCTCTCTGTCGCTCTCTCTCTCTCTGTCTCTCTGTCGCTCTCTCTCTGTCGCTCTCTCTGTCGTTCTGTCGCTCTCTCTCTCTCTCTCTCTGTTGCTCTCTCTCTGTCGCTCTCTGTCGCTCTCTCTCTCTCTCTCTCTCTCTCTCTCTCTCTCTCTCTCTGTCGTTCTGTCGCTTTCTCTCTCTCTCGCTCTCTCTCTCTCTCTCTCTCTCTCTCTCTCTCTCTCTCTCTCTCTCTCTCTCTCTCTGTCGCTCTCTCTCTCTCTCTCTGTCGCTCTCTCTCTCTCTCTCTCTCTCATTGCCGGTAATTAGCCAGTTAGTGAGGCAGTTATATACTTTATTCTCTTTATTGTGTGTTTATGTTTCTGCCTTATGTTCTATATCTGGCTATTGGCTGGACTTTTTTTGCTATTATTACCTTTATATGACAATTATGGACTTTGTCTTTACTGCTGGCTGTGGACTTGACTGGGACTGGGCTCTGTAACTGGAAACATTCCTTAGATGATCATCAGCAAAACGTTATGGGATTAGGCAGATTTAAAGAGACATATGTAACACAGCCTACATATGATCTGAATGTTGACTGTTGTTATTTGATCTTGAACCACCATAATGTAAAGCAGTGCTTTAGGCTACTGCTCTAATATCATACTGTATTAGTGAGAATCACACACTATCATATTTCATCTACATCACCAGGATGTGATCAGACTGTATTTAATGTAATACATGTAATGCTGTTGATTAAAGCTGGAGGGGGAATAACCCTTTGACAGGCAATGTAGTGTGTTTTACTGGGAATCACTACTTCCAGCTTTACTGTGTGTGTGTGTGTGTGTGTGTGTGTGTGTGTGTGTGTGTGTGTGTGTGTGTGTGTGTGTGTGTGTGTGTGTGTGTGTGTGTGTGTGTGGTGTGTGTGTGTGTGTGTGTGTGTGTGTGTGTGTGTGTGTGAGAGAGAGACAGATTATCCTGTGTAGCCTCTGGGGGATTAGGATTGGTTGTGCCTGTGATAATGAGGGAGAGACTGGCGAGGCCCTCAAGTAATTTCTCCTCTCATGATATGTCCTTCATGTTGCTCTCTACACCTGCTGTGAAATAGATAATAAACAAAGGTGAAATAAACAATAAAAAAAACTCACAAAAGTTCCAAAAGAATAAAGACCTTTCAAATGTCATATTCTATATACAGTGTTGTAATGATGTGCAAATAGTTAAAGTACAAAAGGGGAAATAAACATATATATGCGTTTTATTTACATCCCTCCTCTCTCCTTTCTATCTCTCTTCTCTCTCTCTCTCTCTCTCCTCTATCCCTCTCTCTCCATCTCTCCATCTCTCGCTCTCCTCTCTATCTCTCCTCTCTCTCTCTCTCTCCCCCCTCTCTCTCTCTCTCTCTCTCTCTCTCTCCTCTATCTCTTTCTCTCGCTCTCCTCTCTATCTCTCCTCTCTCTCTCTCCATCTCTCCTCTCTCTCTCTCCATCTCTCCTCTCTCTATCTCTCCTCTCTCTCTCCTCTCTCTCTCCTCATCTCATCTCTCCTCTCTCTCTGTCTCTCTGTCTCTCTCTTTGTAGTGCACTACTATTGACTAGGGCCAATATGGCTGATAGCAGTGACAGTTCTTTCTGTCATCAGCAGAACATCATCGTTCTCTGTATTCCTTCTCTATTGTTTTAAAATAGCCTTTAATAGACCCATTTCCTGAAAATACCTTCTCTTCCTCCCCAAAAATCTGCTTTCTATCTTGCAAAATGTATTTTACTGGTACTACTAAGATGACTCGTATAAATGGCCTCTCTTTTTCATTCATTCTGACATGTTTCTCCCCCTCTCTCTCATTTCCTCTAGGTGACTGAAGACGAGTTTGACTGTCACACCCCTCTAGGAGGCCTCCAAACCTTCCTCCTCCCTGTCTCTCTACCCCCCTTCCTCCCCCTCTCCCGACATGGATCTAAAGGACCGTCGGGGGCAGCAGCAGCACCAGCAGCGCTCTCTGACCAGGGCTCGTTGTGGTAAAGACCCCCAATACATCACCTCTTCCCTGGACACAGAGGAGTGCCGCGTGACCACTCAGAAGTCCTACAGCTCCAGTGAGACGCTCAAGGCCTTCGACCACCACGACCAAAGGCTGGTCTACGGGGGCTGCACTGTAGCTGATCTGGTGCACCACAAGGCAGATGAGTACAACAGGCAAGGTGGGTGTCTGGACCGGGCCTCCATGGATTGATGGATGGCTAAGGTTACTCCCCATATACCGAACATGCATAGGGAGGTATTATGTAGTATATTTGGTAGCTTGACTGTATATATGCCCTTGGTTTGATCTAGATGTACAGACGTGTCTTAGCCCCTACCTTCTCTCTTAACTCCACTTTCACCCCACATACAAACACCATCATACCTACTCTCACGCATTCACACTCTAAATTGTCTTCATAAGGTCCCATTAGGTCTCGTACGGTCTCATATGGTCTCATATGGTCTCATACGGTCTCATACGGTCTCATACGGTCTTATACGGTCTCATACGGTCTCATACGGTCTCATGCGGTCTCATACAGTCTCATACAGTCTCATATGGTCTCAGACGGTCTCATACAGTCTTATACGGTCTCATACGGTCTCATACGGTCTCATGCGGTCTCATACAGTCTCAGACGGTCTCATACGGACCATATTATCTCCCAAGAGAATTCTCGTCGGTTATTGTCACAGCCGTGTATATCCCCCCTCAAGCCAATACCATCACGGCCCTCAAGAAACTTCACTGGACTTTATGCAAACTGGAAACCATATATCCCGAGGCTGCATTTATTGTAGCTGGGGATTTTAACAAAGCAAATCTGAGAACAAGACAACCTAAGTTCTATCAGCATACTGACTGTAGTTCTCGCGCTTGCAAAACTCTGGATCACTGCTACTCTAACTTCCGCGATGCATACAATGCCTCCCCCCCCCCGTCCGTCCGTCCTCCCGTCAGCAAATCTGACCACGACTCCATTTTGCTCCTCCCTATAGGGAGGAGCATTTTGCTCCTATAGAAACTCAAACAGGATGTACTCGTGACAAGGACAATTCAACGCTGATCTGACCAATCGGATCTGACCAATCATGATAATTTTAATCACACGGACTGGGACATGTTCCCGGTAGCCTCAGAGAATAATAACAATTTATACGCTGATTCGATGAGTGAGTTTATAAGGAAGTGCATAGGAGATGTTGTACCAACCGTGGCTATTAAAACCGTGTCCCCACATGCTTCAAGATGTCCACCATTGTTCCTGTACCCAAGAAGGCAAAGGTAACTGAACTAAATGACTCTCGCCCAGTAGCACTCACTTCTGTCATCATGAAGTGCTTTGAGAGACTAGTCAAGGATCATATCACCTCCACCTTACCGGCCACCCTAGACCAACTTCAATTTGGGTATCGCCCCAATAGGTCCACAGACGATGCACTCACCATCACACTGCACACTGCCCTATCCCACCTGGACAGGAGAAATACCTATGTAAGGATTGACTGCAGCTCAGCATTCAACACCATAGTACCTTCCAAGCTCATCATTAATCTTGAGGCCCTGGGTCTCAACGCTGCCCTGTGAAATTGGGTCCTGGACTTCCTGACGGGCCGCCCCCAGGTGGTGAAGGTAGGAAACAACATCTCCACTAAGCTGATCATCAACACTGGGGCCCCACAAGGGTGCGTGCTCAGCCCCCTCCTGTACTCCCTGTTCACCCATGACTGCGTGGCCATGCACGCCTCCAACTCAATCATCAAGTTTGCAGACGACACAACAGTAGCAGGCTTGATTACCAACAATGACGAGACAGCCTATAGGGAGGAGGTGAGGGCAATCGGAGTGTGCTGTCAGGAAAACAACCTCTCACTCAATGTCAACAAAACAAAGGAGATGATCGTGGACTTCAGGAAACAGCAGAGGGAGCACCCCCTCTATCCACATCAACGGGACAGTAGTGGAGAAGGTGGAAAGTTTTAAGTTCCTCGGCGTACACATCACGGACAAACTGAAATGGTCTACCTGCACAGACAGTGTGGTGAAGAAGGGGCAACAGTACCTCTTCAACCTCAGGGGGCTGAAGAAATGTGGCTTGTCACCTAAAACCCTCTCAAACTTTCACAGATGCACAATTAAGAGCATCCTGTCGGGTTGCATCAACGCCTGGTACGGCAACTGCACCGCCCATAACGGCAGGGCTTTCCAGAGGGTGGTGCAGTCTGCACAACGCATCACCGGGGGCAAACTACCTGCCCTCCAGGACACCTACAACACCCGATGTCACAGGAAGGCCAAAAAGATCATCAAGGACAACAACCACCCGAGCCACTGCCTTTTCACCCCGCTACCATCCAGAAGGTGAGGTCAGTACAGGTGCATCAAAACTGGGACAGAGAGACTGAAAAACAGCTTCTATCTCAAGGCCATCAGACTGTTAAACAGCCATCACTAACTCAGAGAGGCTGCTGCCTACATACAGACATGAAATCATTGGCCACTTTAATAAATGGATCACTAGTCACTTTAATAATGTTTACATATCTTGCATTACTCATCTCATATGTATATCCTCTTACATCTACACGTTCCGCTAGCGGAACGTCTGCTCCAATATCCAATGATGGGCGGGGCGCGAAATACAAACTCCTCTAAAATCCGAAAACTTCCATTTTTCAAACATATGACTATTTTACAGCTATTTAAAGACAAGACTCTCCTTTATCTAACCACACTGTCCGATTTCAAAAAGGCTTTACAGCGAAAGCAAAACATTAGATAATGTCAGCAGAGTACTGTGACGACCCTCCCACTCTGTCTGCTGTATTTTCTCTCTTTGCTCCTGTTCCTTATTAGGATGCCAGTGGGCGGAGTGGGAAGGGTCGTCAGCTAGATGGGAAACACCTGGGCTCGGGTGTGTGCCAGGATAAAGACACCTCTTCCACAGTCATTGGGAGACTCTCTCCACGCAGACACTTTGTTGATTTTGGTTGTGTAGTTTTGTGGCTTTTTGGTTATTTGCTTTGGCACCTTTCAACACCCTGCATTATCACATTCAGGTATGCAAAACACTCACTTACACTACTGATTACTGATTACACACACCATTGTTAATTACTTAGTTACTTTATTTAATAAATATATATTTTGATACTCCTTGTCTCCACGTTGTCTCCCTTTTGTTGCGAACTCTGAGCCGGTTCGTAACAAGTGGGGGCTCATCCGGGATTTTGAACGGATTGTGTTTGGGAGAAAACGTGGAGGTATGTTAAATTCCGTAGGTACTTTGTTTGTAGATTTTGTTAGTTTGAGTTTGGTGCTCAGTACTGGTTGCTTTTGTTTGTTTGGTTTGTGTGCTGTGTTGGAGAGAGTGCATTGGTTAGTTTCCAGGCCCTGCCCACCCTGGAAACGCTTGTTCTACTTGCTGTTGGGACATTGGTCTGAGGACGTGAGTGCAATCAGCTGTGTACCTCGGTGGGAGATTTGGTTAGGGTAGTGAACCTTACCACCAGGAGCTATAGCCTTTTTCCTCTGATAGGCTTAGCGACGTATTTCATTTTTGGAATATGTTGGGCATTGTTAATGTTTGTTATTTTTGTGTGGTGTCTGTGGACTGAGCAGTTGTCTCGGGGGCACATCCGTGGCTTGGTGGAATCTACCAGCGTGCTGGGGGGTTACTTCCTCGCCAGTGGGCTACAGTGCATAATTACCCACCGCAAATCTGCATGAAGACTAGGGTTGAGTTATTGTAGGTTTTGGGGAAGCTCCATATCTCATCTCTTTTCTGTGGTACCAGTGTGATTGTTATTTCTCTTGTTGTGGTCTGGGGTGCTCAGAGGGGTTGAGTGAGAATTTTTTTTTTTTCTCTCTCTGACTATGGCGTCTAATGTAGACGAGTTCATTCGCTTTCCATCAGAGGAACTGTTAGACTTATGTACTAAAGAACAGCTGTTGAAGGTTGCTGAACACTACAAGGTTGAAATTAGTGATAAACGTCTAAAAAATTCTATTAGGTTAATATTGAAGGCCAATCTGATGGAGAGTGGTATTCTTGACGTTACCACTAGAGCAGCCTCTGCTGAGGACTCGCCGTCTCCCCGATATGTCACAATTACCGCTCCATCGGTTAGTCCTAGTAATCTTCTTTTTGAACAGCAGAAAGAGCTGCTTCTGTTACAGATAGAGCACGATCGTGTAAAATATGAGAAGGAATTGGAATTTAAACAGGATATGGAGCGTGCTGATCGGTTGAAATATGAAAAGGAATTGGCTGCTGATCAGTTAAAATATGAAAAGGAATTGGAATTTAAACAGGATATGGAGCGTGCTGATCGGTTGAAATATGAAAAGGAATTGGAATTTAAACAGGATATTGAGCGTGCTAAAATCAAGCTGCAACAAGAGCGACTAGAGTTGGTTAGGGAAGGAAAGCTCTCAGGAGAGAGTTTGCTCTGGGAAGGTGACGCAGATTTACTTAGGAATCGTTCCTCTTTTGGTCGTGCCCCGGACACATTTGACATTGTTGGGAATTTACGGTTGTTGCCTCAGTTTAATGAAAGGGACCCTGAGACATTCTTTTCGTTGTTTGAGCGTGTTGCTAACGCTAGGAGTTGGCCTGATTCTGATCGCACTTTAATGTTGCAATGTGTGCTGACTGGTAAAGCGCAGGAAGCATATTCAGCTCTTAGTGTAGCCGACAGTGTCAGTTATGATAAGGTTAAAACGGCGGTGTTACAGATTTACAAATTGGTTCCTGAGGCTTACCGCCAACGATTTAGAACTTTAGAAAGGGATGATAAGCAGACTCATGTTGAGTTTGCGCGAAAATTATCTTCACAGTTTAATCGCTGGTGTTCCGCCTCTGCGGTTATGACTTTTCAAGGGCTGTGTGATCTGATTATGCTAGAACAATTTAAGGACACAATCCCTGATCATATAGCCACGTACATTAACGAACGGAAAGTTAAAACTGTCGCTGAAGCTGCGGTTTTGGCAGACGAATATGTTTTGACTCACAAAAGTGTTTTTGTAGAACCCCGTACTTGGAGTGAGTGGGGGCGTTCGGAGAGATTTGGGTCTCGCTCACAGAGATGCTCTGGTTCACGGGCAGAGTTTTATTCAACTAGGGTTGAGCCTGACTCCCGTGGTAAAACTGACTTTGGTCAAGAGTGTCACTACTGTCACGGCTCAGGTCATTGGAAAAATGAATGTCCGGTTCTCAGGTCTAGGGGTAAATTCAGTACGTGTGCTAACGTTAAATCTAGGCCTACGGCGTTAGCTGCGTCTGTTCCACATCAGTTTACTCCTGAAACATTGTCTCAGGCCAAGGGCCATGTGAAAGTTCATATTGACCCAGGCTATTTACCTTTCGTTACGGAGGGTTTTGTCTATGTTAGGAAGTAAGAACCTAGTGCCAGTGAAGATCCTACGAGACACAGGTGCCTCGGAATCGTTTGTGTTGGAATCTGTGTTACCCTTCTCTGCTGAGACTGATTCTGGGAATAGTGTTCTAATTAGGGGAATAGGTTTGAACAATCTGTCAGTTCCATTGCATAAACTGATATTGGATTGTGGACTGGTGAAAGGTGAGGTTGTTGTGGGGGTGCATCCTTCGTTGCCTATTGAGGGTATCGACGTTATCCTTGGGAATAACTTGGCTGGTGAGTGTGTGTGGCCTGTCGTGTTTCCATCTCTAGTGGTTTCCACTAAACCGTCAATTGTAGGGATTCCTGATGAGAGTGCACAGAGGTTCCCAGCGGTGTTCTCTGCGGGTGCAGTGACGCGGTCTATGAGCCATGGTGACCTGGTCCCTGCTCCGGTAAATGAGAATACCACAAAGAAGTCTCTCACTGTTTTCCCTGTTATTCCGTTGTCTGTACTCCGCTCCGATCTAAACAATGCGCCACGGACTGACCCCACATTAGAAGAGTTGCGTGACCAAATTGTGCCTGTGGAACAGTTGGGAGATGTCGCACATGGTTATTTTCTCCAAGAGGATGTTCTGATGAGAAAGTGGGTGTCTACAAAGGATGGTAAACCTGTTCGTTTGGCTGATAACGTTACTTCCCTTGGTTCTTTTAATGCTAGGTCTGTGCATGAGGAAAAAAATGTTCCTGGTCCCGATGATTGCATACTGCAGGGTAGATTGAAACATTCTGAGACACTGGATATTTTGGATAGCCATTTTACTCAGCTACCTGTTGATGGGCGGAAAGAGCTGGTTGGTCTGATTCGGAAAATTCCAGGTTTGTTTTCTGTGACACCTACACGTACAAACTTGATAGAGCATGATATGGACATTGGAGATGCTGACCCCATTCGTCAGCGGTTCTATAGAGTCTCTGTAGAGAAACTGCGTTGTCTGGATGCTGAGGTCAGGTACATGCTGGAGAGTAAGATAGCAGAGCCTTCTTTCTCCAGTTGGGCTTCTCCCTGTATCTTGGTCAGTAAACCGGATGGAACGGACCACCGTAATGTAAACGGAGTCACTAAGCCGGATTAATTTCCTCTTCCTCAGATGGAGGACTGCGTTGATCAAGTCGGCGCAGCTAAGTTTGTGAGCAAATTTGACCTGTTATTGTGCTATTGGCAGGTGCCACTGACGAGTAGGGCACATGACATTTTTGCCTTTATTACACCCTCTAGTCTGTACTCGTATTCGTTATGAGTTTAGTGACTATGAATCGTTGGCGTGACTATGAATCGTTGGGAAATGACAACCGTTGAGTTGTGACTGAACCGTTGGGATATGTTTGCGTTTGTAGCTGATGTGGTCTCTTGTGCGCCCTGTTCCTGAGTGTTATGTGACTGACCATTGTTTGGTTTTGTCATGTTCTAACTTTCCTGTCTGTTCCCTCCTGGTCTTGTGTTCTCCTTTCCTCTTAAATGTTGCTTCCTGTACACAAAGGTTGCTGAGGTCTGGGGAGAAGGAGGTTGGCTGGGGCAAGTGGAAGGTGAACATGTAACCTCTCGTAAATTTGGGACGCAGAGGCCTGTGTCAATTTGGGACGCAGAGGCCTGTGTCAATTTGGGGTTGAGAGGCCTGTTAGTTTCTTTTCCAAAAAGTTTAACCATTATCAGTTGAACTACTCGGTCATGGAAAAAGAAGCGCTAGCACTCATTTGGGCGCTACAACACTTTGAAGGGTATGTTGGGTCGGGAGTAGTACCTATTGTGGTCTACACCGACCATAACCCTCTCACTTTTTCAGGTCCATGATGTGTCCTAATCAGAGGATAATGAGATGGTGTTTATTTTTACAATCCTTCCATCTCGATGTGAGGCATATCCGGGGAACTGATAACGTGATTGCTGATGCGCTCTCTCGTGCGCCCTGTTCCTGAATATTTACGTGACTGACCGTTGTTTGGTGTTGTCATGTTCTGTCGTTCCTGTCTGTTCCCTCCTGGTCTCGTTTTCTTCTTTCCTCTTAAAAGTTGCTTCCTGTGTAAAGGTTGCTGAGGTCTGGGGAGGAGGTTGGTTGGGGCAGGTGGAACTGTGAACACTTAACCCCTTGTCAATTTGGGAGGCAGAGGCCTGTGTCAATTTGGGGTTGAGAGGCCTGTTAGTTTCTTTTCCAAAAAGTTTAACCATTATCAGTTGAACTACTCGGTCATGGAAAAAGAAGCGCTAGCACTCATTTGGGCGCTACAACACTTTGAAGGGTATGTTGGGTCGGGAGTAGTACCTATTGTGGTCTACACCGACCATAACCCTCTCACTTTTTCAGGTCCATGATGTGTCCTAATCAGAGGATAATGAGATGGTGTTTATTTTTACAATCCTTCCATCTCGATGTGAGGCATATCCGGGGAACTGATAACGTGATTGCTGATGCGCTCTCTCGTGCGCCCTGTTCCTGAATATTTACGTGACTGACCGTTGTTTGGTGTTGTCATGTTCTGTCGTTCCTGTCTGTTCCCTCCTGGTCTCGTTTTCTTCTTTCCTCTTAAAAGTTGCTTCCTGTGTAAAGGTTGCTGAGGTCTGGGGAGGAGGTTGGTTGGGGCAGGTGGAACTGTGAACACTTAACCCCTTGTCAATTTGGGAGGCAGAGGCTGGTACGTTGTTCCGGGGTCCTTGTTGGTCCCCGGTTTTATGGGGGGGGTGTGACGACCCTCCCACTCTGTCTGCTGTATTTTCTCTCTTTGCTCTTGTTCCTTATTAGGATGCCAGTGGGCGGAGTGGGAAGGGTCGTCAGCTAGATGGGAAACACCTGGGCTCGGGTGTGTGCCAGGATAAAGACACCTCTTCCACAGTCATTGGGAGACTCTCTCCACGCAGACACTTTGTTGATTTTGGTTGTGTAGTTTTGTGGCTTTTTGGTTATTTGCTTTGGCACCTTTCAACACCCTGCATTATCACATTCAGGTATGCAAAACACTCACTTACACTACTGATTACTGATTACACACACCATTGTTAATTACTTAGTTACTTTATTTAATAAATATATATTTTGATACTCCTTGTCTCCACGTTGTCTCCCTTTTGTTGCGAACTCTGAGCCGGTTCGTAACAGTACCCAGCCAGAAATAATCAGACACCCATTTTTCAAGCTAGCATATCATGTCACATAAACCATAGCTAAATGCAGCACTAACCTTTTATGATCTTCATCAGATGACACACCTAGGACATTATGTTATACAATACATGCATGTCTGTTCAATCAAGTTCATATTTATATCAAAAACCAGCTTTTTACATTAGCATGTGACGTTCAGAACTAGCATTCCCACCGAACACTTCCGGTGATTTTACTAAATTACTCACGATAAACGTTCACAAAAAGCATAACAATTATTTTAAGAATTATAGATACAGAACTCCTCTATGCACTCGATATGTCCGATTTTAAAATAGCTTTTCGGATGAAGCACATTTTGCAATAATCTAAGTACATAGCCCGGCATCACAGGGCTAGCTATTTAGACACGCAAACAGTTTAGCCTTCACCAAAATCACATTTTCTATAAGAAAAATGTTCTTACCTTGCTTGTTCTTCGTCAGAATACACTGACAGGACTTCTACTTCAATAACAAATGTAGGTTTGGTCCCAAATAATCCATCGTTATGTTCCATCAAGACGTTTTGTTCGTGCGTTCTAGACACTATCCCAACGCTAAATCTCGGCCACGAGCATGACGCAGAATTTGACAAAAAATGTCTAAATATTCCATTACCGTACTTCGAAGCATGTCAACCGCTGTTTAAAACCAATTTTTATGCAATTTATCTCGTAGAAAAGCGATAATATTCCGACCGGGAATCTGCCTGTCTGTATACTGAGGGAAAAACCGAAAGCCGGGGGCGGGGCGGGTCGCGAGCGTAAGGCTTAGTCCACTGAGTGACCACTCAGCTTTTGCTCTCGTGTGCTTCAGCCAGGGCTTTGAATTACGTCATTCCTGTTTTTCCCGGGCTCTGAGACTTCATTGGAGACATGGGAAGTGTCACGTAACAGCAGAGATCCCTTGTAATAGATAGAGAATCAACAAGGGCAAGAAATGTTCAAACAGGGTACTTCCTGAACAGAAGCATCTCAGGTTTTTGCCTGCCGTAGGAGTTCTGTTATACTCACAGACACCATTCAAACAGTTTCAGAAACTGTGGAGTGTTTTCTCTCCAAAGCTAATAATTATATGCATATTCTAGTTTCTGGGCAGGACTAATAATCAGATTAAATCGGGTACGTTTTTTATCCAGCCGTGAAAATACTGCCCCCTAGCCATAAGAGGATATACTGTATTTTATACCATCTTTTGCATCTTGCCTATGCTACTCAGTCATTGCTCATCCATATGTAAATACTGTATTTTATACCATCTATTGCATCTTGCCTACGCTACTCAGTCATTGCTCATCCATATGTAAATACTGTATTTTATACCATCTATTGCATCTTGCCTATGCTACTCAGTCATTGCTCATCCATATGTAAATACTGTATTTTATACCATCTATTGCATCTTGCTTACGCTAGTTGTGAACTGAACATAATTGTATACGTACCTAGAACCTAGAAGAAGAGGAAGATGTCTGTTTTTAGACAAATTCTCACTGATTTTGTTAGTGCTACTATGGTATAACTAGATGTTGAAGCTCTGGTTCCCTACCTCAGACAGAGAAAGAGGGAGGGAGGGAAGAAGGGAGAGAGACAGAGAGAGTCAAATTGACTCTGTGTCTATAACATCTGAGTCTATGACCATCTGAGTCTAGACCATCTGAGTCTAGACCATCTGAGTCTAGACCATCTGAGTCTATAACATCTGAGTTTAGACCATCTGAGTCTATGACCATCTGAGTCTATGACCATCTAAGTCTATACCATCTGAGTCTAGACCATCTGAGTAGACCATCTGAGTCTATAATATCTGAGTCTATAATATCTGAGTCTAGACCATCTGAGTCTAGACCATCTGAGTCTATGACCATCTGAGTCTATGACCATCTGAGTCTATAATATCTGAGTCTAGACCATCTGAGTCTAGACCATCTGAGTCTAGACCATCTGAGTCTAGACCATCTGAGTCTAGACCATCTGAGTCTAGACCATCTGAGTCTATGACCATCTGAGTCTATGACCATCTGAGTCTATGACCATCTGAGTCTATGACCATCTGAGTCTATGACCATCTGAGTCTAGACCATCTGAGTCTAGACCATCTGAGTCTAGACCATCTGAGTCTAGACCATCTGAGTCTATGACCATCTAAGTCTAGACCATCTGAGTCTATAATATCTGAGTCTGACCATCTGAGTCTAGACCATCTGAGTCTGACCATCTGAGTCTAGACCATCTGAGTCTATGACCATCTGAGTCTATGACCATCTGAGTCTATGACCATCTGAGTCTAGACCATCTGAGTCTAGACCATCTGAGTCTATGACATCTGAGTCTATGACATCTGAGTCTAGACCATCTGAGTCTAGACCATCTGAGTCTAGACCATCTGAGTCGAGACCATCTGAGTCGAGACCATCTGAGTCGAGACCATCTGAGTCGAGACCATCTGAGTCGAGACCATCTGAGTCGAGACCATCTGAGTCGAGACCATCTGAGTCTAGACCATCTGAGTCGAGACCATCTAAGTCTATGATCATCTGAGTCTATGATCATCTGAGTCTATGATCATCTGAGTCTATGACCATCTGAGTCTATAATATCTGAGTCTATAATATCTGAGTCTATGACCACCTGAGTCTATGACCACCTGAGTCTATGACCACCTGAGTCTATGACCACCTGAGTCTATGACCATCTGAGTCTATGACCATCTGAGTCTATGACCATCTGAGTCTATGACCATCTGAGTCTATAATATCTGAGTCTATAATATCTGAGTCTATGACCATCTGAGTCTATAATATCTGAGTCTATAATATCTGAGTCTATGACCACCTGAGTCTATGACCACCTGAGTCTAGACCATCTGAGTCTATAATATCTGAGTCTATGACCATCTGAGTCTGACCATCTGAGTCTATGACATCTGAGTCTATGACCATCTGAGTCTATGACCATCTGAGTCTATGACCATCTGAGTCTATGACCATCTGAGTCTATGACCATCTGAGTCTATGATCATCTGATTCTAGACCATCTGAGTCTAGGCCATTGATCATTACTAAACTCTATTTCCCTAGCTCAGACAGAGAGAGCAGAGAGGGAGGAAGATAGGGAGGCAGAGTGGGAGAAAGGCAGAGTGGGAGAAAGACAGAGACTGGGAAGAGACAGAGACTGGGAAGAGACAGAGACTGGGAAGAGACGGAGACTTTTAAGAGACGGAGACTGGGAAGAGACGGAGACTGGGAAGAGACGGAGACCCGGGAAGAGACGGAGACCCGGGAAGCGACGGAGACCCGGGAAGCGACGGAGACCCGGGAAGCGACGGAGACCCGGGAAGCGACGGAGACCCGGGAAAGACCCGGAAAGCGACGGAGACCCGGAAAGCGATGGAGACCCGGGAAGAGATGGAGACCCGGGAAGCGATGGAGACCCGGGAAGCGATGGAGACTGGGAAGAGACAGAGACTGGGAAGAGACAGAGACTGGGAAGAGACAGAGACTGGGAAGAGACAGAAAGGGAGCTCTGAGTCTATACCATTGATCTGCACTAAGCTCTGTTTTCCTAGCTCAGACAATGAGAGATGGAGGGAGGGAGGAAGGAGGAGGGAGGGAGGGAGAGAGAGACTACAGATGAGAAGAGAGATAGATAGATGGAATCGATCTGCACTAAGCTTTGTTTTCCTTGTCTTGTAAGCAGCGAGAGGGAGAGTTGAGAGAGAGAAAGACAGTGTGGGAGGGAGAAGAGAGACAGCAATACTATGGACCACTGGGTGATTTGACTGGTCGATTCCTCCTCCCTCAGCCTATCACATCCCTCCGTCTACAGATGCATCGTGGGTAGTGTGACCTCTGGAGCCCAACAGTGTTGCTGCACCATATGCACTGTCACACCACGAAGAGAGGGCGAGGGAGAGAGAGCGATAGAGTGATAGAGAGAGAGATATGGAGAGAGAGAGATGGAGAGAGAGAGAGGGATGGAGAGAGAGGGATGGAGAGAGAGAGGGATGGAGAGAGAGAGATGGAGAGAGAGAGAGAGAGAGAGAGAGAAAATATATCAAAACTTTTCAGTCATGCACACAGAGTCCACAGCATGGTACAATAGGAAGCCAACTTACACTGAGTACAAAACATTAGGAACCCCTGCTCTTTCCATAACAGACTGACCAGGTGAATCCAGGTGAAAGCTATGATCCCTTATTGATGTGACTTGTTAAATCCACTTCAACCAGTGTAGATGAAAGGGAGAAGACAGGTTAAAGAAGGATGTTTTAACCTTGAGACAATTGAGACATGGATTGTGTATGTGTGCCATTCAGAGGGTGAATGGGCAAGACAAGTATTTAAGTGCTTTTGAACGGGGTATGGTAGTAGGTGCCAGGCGCACCGGTTTGAGTGTGTCAACAACTGCAACGCTGCTGGGTTTTTCGTGCTCAACAGTTTCCTGTGTGTGTCAAGAACGGTCCACCACCCAAAGAACATCCAGCCAACTTGACACAACTGTGGGAAGCATTGTAGTCAACATGGTCCAGCATCCCTGTGGAACGCTTTCGACACCTTGTTGAGTCTATGCCCCGATGAATTGAGGCTGTTCTGAGAGGGGGTGCAACTCAATATTAGGAACATGTTCTTAATGTATTCTACGGTCAGTGTAGAACTCCAAAGATATTTTGGGCTTCCTCTTTGAATGCGACTAGAGGCGAGTTTTGATATTTCAGCTGACCCCGTTAGATTGTTAGTTATTCATCAACCTACAGATTATTAACTTTGATGAAGATATAATGATGTTATTTTTACGCCAAAAGAAAAGACCACACTGCTCTCTGTTTCCTGTTGTCATGAACTTTCTCGGTCTGTCAAAGCTACTCCACCACAGTACACTGTTCACATGACTATAACTGATTTTCCTTGTTCTCCCAGTTGCACAATATTGATCCGTCTGTGCTTGTATCAGTGGGTAGGCGTGAGACTGAGTCCCTTTCAGCTGAACATTGGCTGAATGGGTGCTGGTTATCAGTGATCATATAACCCATCGACTGGCCCGGTGAGAGTGGTGAGGATCGAATCTCTCCTTCTCTCCATCACTCCTTCACTCCGTCCTCCATCTCTCCTTTCCCACACCTCTTCTCATCCTCTGATGTTCTCCACGTCACTCTCTCACTTCTCTTCCTTTCTTTCCTCTCCCTCCCTCCTCCCTCTTTACCCTTCTCCTCTACTGTAGCTCCTCTTCCTCTCTTTCCTCTCACTCCCCCCTTCCATCTGCTACCCTTCTCCTCTAGCTCCTCTTCCTCTCCCTCCCTCCCTCATTACCCTTCTCCTCTAGCTCCTCTTCCTCTCCCTCTCTCCTCCCTCATTACCCTTCTCCTCTAGCTCCTCTTCCTCTCCCTCCATCCTCCCTCATTACCCTTCTTCTCTAGCTCCTCTTCCTTTCACTCTTTTCATTTCCTCTCCTCCTTCCTTTCTTGCTGTTCTTTCCTCTACTTCTTTAGTTCTCCATAGTAGTCTATATTAGCGTGGAGGTTCCTGCCAGTCTACTTCTTTAGTTCTCCATAGTAGTCTATATTAGTGTGGAGGTTCCTGCCAGTCTACTTCTTTAGTTCTCCATAGTAGTCTATATTAGTGTGGAGGTTCCTGCCAGTCTACTTCTTTAGTTCTCCATAGTAGTCTATATTAGCGTGGAGGTTCCTGCCAGTCTACTTCTTTAGTTCTCCATAGTAGTCTATATTAGCGTGGAGGTTCCTGCCAGTCTACTTCTTTAGTTCTCCATAGTAGTCTATATTAGCGTGGAGGTTCCTGCCAGTCTACTTCTTTAGTTCTCCATAGTAGTCTATATTAGCGTGGAGGTTCCTGCCAGTCTACTTCTTTAGTTCTCCATAGTAGTCTATATTAGCGTGGAGGTTCCTGCCAGTCTACTTCTTTAGTTCTCCATAGTAGTCTATATTAGCGTGGAGGTTCCTGCCAGTCTACTTCTTTAGTTCTCCATAGTAGTCTATATTAGCGTGGAGGTTCCTGCCAGTCTACTTCTTTAGTTCTCCATAGTAGTCTATATTAGTGTGGAGGTTCCTGCCAGTCTTCCAGTAACCCATATTAAATTCACAGTACCCACAGGGTCCCCCCCACCCCCCCACCTGGTGTGAAGACACACACACACACACTCACAGACAGACACACACACACTCACAGACACACACACACACACTCACAGACAGACACACACACACTCACAGACAGACACACACACACACACACACACACACACACACACACACACTCACAGACAGGCACACACACACACACACACACACACACACTCACAGACAGACACACACACACAGACAGACAGACAGACAGACAGACAGACAGACAGACAGACAGACAGACAGACAGACAGACAGACAGACAGACAGACAGACAGACACACACACTCACAGACAGACACACACACACACACTCACAGACAGACACACACATACAGACAGACACACACACTCACACAGATAGACACATACACGGACAGACAGAGGAAATGTCTTTCCTCAGAAAGACAATGATCTGTAGTGTAGATATTATATGACCATGTGTGTTTAGTGTTGCAGAACCTGTGTGTGTGTGTGTGCGTGCGTGCGTGCTTGCTTGCATAGTTAATGTATGTTTACTGTGCAGCTAACCCTGTTGACTGTTCTGGCAGCTCTCTGATTAATGAGAGAGATTGTAAATGTCACATCTATCAACGTATGGTTCTAACAGCAGAACTGACCAGCCAGGCCTTCTCCTCTCCTCTACCAGACAGTAATTAAACAAGCTGCAGAAGGCCACACAGAGGATGACAGGAAGGATGGGTGGAGAGAGGGGAAGCGAGGGAGGGAGGGAGAAACAGAGGGAGAAGGAGAAACAGAGAGGGAGATAAAGAGGGAGAAACAGAGAGAGAGAGACAGAGAGGGCAAGACAGGGAGGGAGACAAAGAGAGAGACAGAGAGGGAGACAGAGGGAGACAGAGAGGGAGAAACAGAGACAGAGAGATAGAGACAGAGACACACAAACACGCACACATACAGAAACAAACACACAAAAACACCTGATGTGTGACTCGACCACGAATACCACATCTGTACAAGAGTAGGAGAGACAGAGAGAGATACAAAACTTGCATGGGCAATGTAAACATAGGCTTCCCATGCCAATAAAGCCCCTTTGAATGTAATTGAATTGAAAGAGAGAGAGCTTGTCCAGGCCTTGACTGCTAGCCCTAGGGTGTCTGGTTTATGTGGAGATGGATTGCAGAGAGAGCGAGAGAGAGTTAGAGAATATAAAGTTGTTCATTAGAGCTCAGACTGACTCTAGTGCCTCTGATAAACTCTCCTCTCTAGAGTTACTACTACATGCTGAGAGAGGAGAGGAGCCTAGGGCTGGGCATGTTAGGTAAGAAAGAGAGAGAAGGAGAGAAGGAGGTGTTTGTGTAGGGTTGGGGAGTAACTGATTACATGTAATCAGTTATGCAATCTGATTACAAAAAAACTGGAACTGTAATCAGTAACGTTGCCAGCTAATATTGTAATGAGCTTACAGATACATTTGAATAACTAGATGATTACTTCTTGGATTACTTTTAAATTCAGAAAGGATGTTTGTGTTTTCTCAATGACATTCGATTCGGCATTGAAAAAAGGCGCAAGTTTAAGTTTGTTCCACCCGAGTAAGTCTGACCACCAATCAGAGACCACTATGAAGATACACCAAATGATGACCACCAATCAGAGACCACTCTGAAGACACACCAAATGATGACCACCAATCAGAGACCACTATGATGACACACCAAATGATGACCACCAATCAGAGACCACTATGATGACACACCAAATGATGACCACCAATCAGAGACCATTCTGAAGACACACCAAATGATGACCACCAATCAGAGACCACTATGATGACACACCAAATGATGACCACCAATCAGAGACCACTATGATGACACACCAAATGATGACCACCAATCAGAGACCACTATGATGACACACCAAATGATGACCACCAATCAGAGACCATTCTGAAGACACACCAAATGATGACCACCAATCAGAGACCACTATGAAGACACACCAAATGATGACCACCAATCAGAGACCACTATGATGACACACCAAATGATGACCACCAATCAGAGACCATTCTGAAGACACACCAAATGATGACCACCAATCAGAGACCACTATGAAGACACACCAAATGATGACCACCAATCAGAGACCACTATGATGACACACCAAATGATGACCACCAATCAGAGACCATTCTGAAGACACACCAAATGATGACCACCAATCAGAGACCACTATGAAGACACACCAAATGATGACCACCAATCAGAGACCACTATGATGACACACCAAATGATGACCACCAATCAGAGACCACTATGATGACACACCAAATGATGACCACCAATCAGAGACCACTATGATGACACACCAAATGATGACCACCAATCAGAGACCACTATGATGACACACCAAATGATGACCACCAATCAGAGACCATTCTGAAGACACCAAATGATGACCACCAATCAGAGACCACTATGAAGACACACCAAATGATGACCACCAATCAGAGACCACTATGATGACACACCAAATGATGACCACCAATCAGAGACCACTATGATGACACACCAAATGATGACCACCAATCAGAGACCACTATGATGACACACCAAATGATGACCACCAATCAGAGACCACTATGATGACACACCAAATGATGACCACCAATCAGAGACCATTCTGAAGACACACCAAATGATGACCACCAATCAGAGACCACTATGATGACACACCAAATGATGACCACCAATCAGAGACCACTATGATGACACACCAAATGATGACCACCAATCAGAGACCACTATGATGACACACCAAATGATGACCACCAATCAGAGACCACTATGATGACACACCAAATGATGACCACCAATCAGAGACCACTATGATGACACAGCAAATGATGACCACCAATCAGAGACCATTCTGAAGACACACCAAATGGTGACCACCAATCAGAGACCACTATGAAGACACACCAAATGATGACCACCAATCAGAGACCACTATGATGACACACCAAATGATGACCACCAATCAGAGACCACTATGATGACACACCAAATGATGACCACCAATCAGAGACCACTATGATGACACACCAAATGATGACCACCAATCAGAGACCACTATGATGACACACCAAATGATGACCACCAATCAGAGACCACTATGATGACACAGCAAATGTGTTTGATAGATCCTTTTTATCTTCTTCTAATTCTTCTTAAATGGAAAGTAAACCACTTACATTACTGCATTTGGGCAATCCAAAAGTTACGTTACTGATTACAATTTTGGACAGGACACCCATTGGGCACAAACTGGTTAAATCAGCGTTGTTTCAATGTAGTTTGTCAATGTATTGTGACATGGAATCTACATGGAAAATACATTGGATTTGAAAAAAAGGTATCTACTGTTGTTTCACACATGATTGTTATCATGAAATATGTTTAATTTGTACTTTTTTTTATTTTATTTATTTCACCTTTATATAACCAGGTAGGCTAGTTGACAACAAGTTCTCATTTACAACTGCGACCTAGCCAAGATTAAGCAAAGCAGTGTGACACAGAAAACAACACAGAGTTACACATGGAGTAAACAATAAACAAGCCAATAACACAATAAACAAGTCAATGACACAGTAGAAAAAAAAGAAAGTCTATATACAGTGTGTGCAAAAGGCACTAACTATTACCAATGTGCTATCATGAAAAGGATTGTTGAGAAATCTCCACTTAATAGATTCACTGCTGCTTTCAAAGTCATTCCAAGGGTTGATTCAACAGAGCAAATTAAATGTAACCATACTTTATCAATCATATATCATCAATTAATTTTTTGTCCTGAGTGTTATGTTTGGGGCAAATCTAATACAACACATGACTGAGTACCACTCTCCATATTTTCATTCATAGTGGTGGCTGCATCATGTTATGGGTATGCTTGTAACTGTAACATACATTGAGGGAAAAAAGTATTTGATCCCCTGCTGATTTTGTACGTTTGCCCACTGACAAAGAAAGGATCAGTCTATAATTTTAATGGTAGGTTTATTTGAACAGTGAGAGACAGAATAACAACAAAAAAATCCTGAAAAACGCATGTCAAAAATGTTATAAATTGATTTGCATTTTAAATGAGGGAAATAAGTATTTGACCCCCTCTCAATGAGAAATATTTCTGGCTCCCAGGGGTCTTTTATACAGGTAACGAGCTGAGATTAGAAGCACACTCTTAAAGGGAGTGCTCCTAATCTCAGCTTGTTACCTGTATAAAAGACACCTGTCCACAGAAGCAATCAATCAATCAGATTCCAAACTCTCCACCAAACTCTCCACCACCAAGAGCTCTCCAAGGATGTCAGGGACAAGATTGTAGACCTACACAAGGCTGGAATGGGCTACAAGACCATTGCCAAGCAGCTTGGTGAGAAGGTGACAACATTTGGTGCGATTATTCGCAAAAGGAAGAAACATAAAAGAACTGTCAATCTTCCTCGGCCTGGGGCTCCATGCAAGATCTCACCTCGTGGAGTTGCAATGATCATGAGAACGGTGAGGAATCAGCCCAGAACTACACGGGAGGATCTTGTCAATGATCTCAAGGCAGCTGGGACCATAGTCACCAAGAAAACAATTGGTAACACACTACGCCGTGAAGGACTGAAATCCTGCAGCACCCGCAAAGTCCCCCTGCTCAAGAAAGCACATATACATGCCCATCTGAAGTTTGCTAATGAACATCTGAATGATTCAGAAGACAACTGGGTGAAAGTGTTGTGGTCAGATGAGACCAAAATGGAGCTCTTTGGCAACAACTCAACTCGCCGTGTTTGGAGGAGGAGGAATGCTGCCTATGACCCCAAGAACACCATCCCCACCGTCAAACATGGAGGTGGAAACATTATGCTTTGGGGGTGTTTTTCTGCTAAGGGGACAGGACAACTTCACCGCATCAAAGGGACGATGGACGGGGCCATGTACCGTCAAATCTTGGGTGAGAACCTCCTTCCCTCAGCCAGGGCATTGAAAATGGGTCGTGGATGGGTATTCCAGCATGACAATGACCCAAAACACACGGCCAAGGCAACAAAGGAGTGGCTCAAGAAAAAGCACATTAAGGTCCTGGAGTGGCCTAGCCAGTCTCCAGACCTTAATCCCATAGAAAATCTGTGGAGGGAGCTGAAGGTTCGAGTTGCCAAACGTCAGCCTCGAAACCTTAATGACTTGGAGAAGATCTGCAAAGAGGAGTGGGACAAAATCCCTCCTGAGATGTGTGCAAACCTGGTGGCCAACTACAAGAAACGTCTGACCTCTGTGATTGCCAACAAGGGTACTAAGTCATGTTTTGCAGAGGGGGTCAAATACTTATTTCCCTCATTTAAATGCAAATCAATATATAACATTTTTGACATGCATTTTTCTGGATTTTTGTTGTTATTCTGTCTCTCACTGTTCAAATAAACCTACCATTAAAATTATAGACTGATCATTTCTTTGTCAGTGGGCAAACATACAAAATCAGCAGGGGATCAAATACTTTTTCCCCTCTTTGTAAACGGAATGGAACTAACCACAGGCAAAATCCAAGATGAAAACCTGGTTCAGTCTGCTTTCCACCAGACACTGGGAAATGAATTCACCTTTTAGCAGGACAATAACCTAAAACACAAGGCTAAATCTACTTGAAAATCTATGGCAAAACCTGAAAATTGTTGTCTTGCAATGATCAATAACCAATTTGACAGATCTTGAATAAATCTGAAAAGAATAATGGGCAAATATTGCACAATCCAGGTGTGGAATGCTCTTAGAGACTTACCCAGAAAGACTCACAGCTGTAATCGCTGCCAAAGGTGCTTCTACAAATTGTTGATTCAGGGGTGTGAATACTTATGAAAATGTGTTATTTCTCTATATTTCGTTTTCAATACATTTTCATAATTGTCTAAAAACTTGTTTTCACTTTGCCATTATGGGGAATTGTGTGTAGATGGTGAGAAAATGATATATTTAATAAATTTTGAATTCAGGCTGTAACACAACAAAATGTGCAATAACTCAAGGGGTATGAATACTTTCTAAAGGCAGTGTACATCTCCTTCAAATATTGATATTTGGTTGCGTTTTCAACCAAACACAACTCAATATTACTTTTTTGTAAGATAGTCAATAGCCTAATGTTAGCACAGTGATAACACATTTAGGAAACTGCAAAACCAAAAATCAGACATTCATTTTCTATTGGAAGTTGGTTGTGTTTTTAAATGGTTGAAAGTACAGTGATAACACATTTAGGAAACTGCAAAACCAAAAATCAGACATTCATTTTCTCTTGGAAGTTGGTTGTGTTTTTAAATGGTTGAAAGTACAGTGATAACACATTTAGGAAACTGCAAAACCAAAAATCAGACATTCATTTTCTATTGGAAGTTGGTTGTGTTTTTAAATGGTTGAAAGTACAGTGATAACACATTTAGGAAACTGCAAAACCAAAAATCAGACATTCATTTTCCATTGGAAGTTGGTTGTGTTTTTAGATGGTTGAAATAATAGTGATAACACATTGGGAATTCAATAAACTTTTGGTAGTTTTCTTTTTAGTGGGTGAAAATAGGTTGGAATCTCACTGATCAAAGTATGTACCAAATATGACCCAATTCTCCACATTGAAATAACATGGTATGCCCAGTGGGTATTTGTTTGCTGCTTTTGCCGAAGCAGCAGTGACTCTTCCTGGGGTCCACACAAAACACAAATCATGACAAGCAACAAAACACTGATAGACAAGGACAGTCACACTTTAACAGATTATATTTAGAAAGTAACCTACCCAGCCCTCTCTGTGTGTGTGTGTGTGTGTGTGTGTGTGTGTGTGTGTGTGTGTGTGCGTGTCATATGCCTTAGCCAGTGTTAAATAGCTAACGTCTTCACATCTGAGACAGGATTTGACAAAGTATTAAGTGGGCGACTCTCAGCTCTGAGACTGAGACCGAACCGGAGGGCAAACCACACACACACACACACACACACACACACACACACACACACACACACACACACACACACACACACACACAGGAGTTGTCACTCATTTATTCACACACCCTTACAGGACTACAGCATGGCTTTACTGCAGCACGCATGAACACACACCAACATCCTGTTTGTGTTGTCAGACACTCTGTGTGGGACTGTTTGTGTTGTCAGACACTCTGTGTGGGACTGGAGATGTGTCTGGACAGGGCCGAGTGTAATGGTTATTTCTGTCCCCTCATAAGGAGGTGTGAGGGGTCCTGTGGTGCAGGGGGAACTAAGAGAGGAGTCCTGAGGGAGGGGGAAGTGTTTGACCGTGACACTCCTGTTCATGTTTGCTGTTAACTAGTTGCTGTAGTGCTAATGGTGGTCATAATGATGTGCCATGTGTTCAGGGTGTGTGTGTGTGTGTGTGTGTGTGTTGAAGCCAACTGTGTAATTTCAGTAATGGCACCATAATCCCACAATCCCCTCTCCCATGACTGTGGTCCACTCCCAACAATGACCTTCATCTCTTTCTTTCTCTCAATCCCTCCATCGCTCATCCCTCTCTCTTCTTTCTCTCCTTCTCTCTCCCCTACCATTTTCTTCTCCCTCTCACCCTCCCTACGACGTTCTCTCTCCCTCTCACCCTCCCTATGACGTTCTCTCTCCCTCTCACCCTCCCTACAACATTCTCTCTCCCTCTCACCCTCCCTACCACATTCTCTCTCCCACCCACCCTCCCTACACCGTTCTCTCTCCCTCTCACCCTCCCTACGCCGTTCTCTTTCTCTCCCTTTATCTTTCTCTCTTCCTCTTTCTCTCTCATTCTATCTCTCTCTCCATCTCTCTGTTTCTCTCTCTCTCTCCCTCTAACTCTCTCTCCCTCTATCTCTGTTTCTCTCTCTCCCTCTATCCTCTCTCACTGTTTCTCTCTCTCTCTCCCTCTCTTCCACTTTGAAGTGGTTATCAGTTGATGTACAGAAATACAGAGAGGACACGGCCCCACACTCTAAACCACCAAACTAAGGCCAGGAGTTTCATCTCCCTCCCACTTGCCTCTCTCTCTCCTCCCCCTTTCTTCTCATCCCCACACCACCCACGTGCTCGGTTCTCACCATGGAGAGACTTTCTCTCTCTTCCTCTCCTCGTTCCCTCTTCTTTCTTTCTCCTCCTTTCATCCTTTCTGTACTGTCCAACTTCCTCTCTCTCTCATGACTCCCCCCTCTCATACACTATATATACAAAAGTATGTGGACATCCCTTCAAATGAGTGGATTCGGCTATTTCAGCCACACCTGTTGCTGACAGGTGTATACAAATGTGCACACCGCCATGCAATCTCCATAGACAAACATTTGCAGTAGAATGGCCTTACTGAAGAGCTCAGTGACTTTCAACATGGCACCGTGATAGGATGCCACCATTCCAACAAGTCAGTTCATCAAATGTCTGCCCTGCTAGAGGTGCTCCGGTCAACTGTAAGTGTTGTTATTGTGAAGTGGAAACGTCAAGGAGAATCAACGGCCACACAAGCTCACAGAACAGGACCGCTGAGTGCTGAAGAGTGTAGCGCGTAAAAATCGTCTGTCCTCGGTTGAAACACTCGCTACCGAGTTCCAAACTGCCTCTGGAAGCAACGTCAGCACAACAACTGTTCTCCGGGAGCTTCATGAAATGGGTTTCCATCTCTGAGCAGCCGCACACAAGCCTAAGATCAGCATGCACGATACTAAGCGTCAGCTGGAGTGGTGTAAAGTTCACGGCCATTGGACTCTGGATCAGTGGAAATGCGTTCTCTGCAGTGATGAATCACGCTTCACCATCTGGCAGTCTGAAGGACGAATCTGGGTTTGGTGGATGCCAGGAGAACGCTACCTGCCACAATGCATAGTGCCAACTGTAAAGTTTGGTGGAGGAGGAATAATGGTCTGGGGCTGTTTTTCATGGTTTGGGCCTTTTAGGGTCCTTAGTTCCAGTGAAGGGAAATCTAAACGCTACAGCATACAGTGACATTCTAGATGATTCTGTGCTTCCAACTCTGTGGCAACAGTTTGGGGAAGGCCCTTTCCTGTTTCAGCATGACAGTGCCTCAATGCACAAAGTAAGATCCATACAGAAATGGTTTGTCGATATTGGTGTGGAAGAACTTGACTGGCCTGCACAGAGCCCTGACCTCAACCCTATCGGACACCTTTGGGATGAATTGGAACGTCGACTGCGAGCCAGGCCTAATCGCCCAACATCAGCGCCCAATCTCACTAATGCTCTTGTGGCTGAATGGAAGAAAGTCCTCGCAGCAATGTTTCAACATCTAGTGGAAAGCATTCCCAGAAGGGTGGAGGCTGTTATAGCAGCAAAGGGGGGACCAACCCAATGTTCGACGAGCATATGTCCACATACTTTTGATAGTGTACTGTATCTCCCGCCAATCTCTTTTTCATATGCTCTCCTCTCCATCTCCATCTCCCCTCTCCCTCCTCTTCCAATTCTCCCTCCATGTATGTTGTGTCTCTTATATCGTTCATTCTCACTCCACTTCCTGGTAACATTCTTCCTCTACTCACACTGAAGAAGGTCCTGGTAACATGTCTTCCTCTACTCACACTGAAGAAGGTCCTGGTAACATGTCTTCCATTACTCACACTGAAGAAGGTCCTGGTAACATGTCTTCCATTACTCACACTGAAGAAGGTCCTGGTAACATGTCTTCCATTACTCACACTGAAGAAGGTCCTGGTAACATGTCGTCCTCTACTCACACTGAAGAAGGTCCTGGTAACATGTCGTCCTCTACTCACACTGAAGAAGGTCCTGTTAACATGTCTTCCATTACTCACACTGAAGAAGGTCCTGGTAACATGTCTTCCATTACTCACACTGAAGAAGGTCCTGGTAACATGTCTTCCATTACTCACACTGAAGAAGGTCCTGGTAACATGTCTTCCATTACTCACACTGAAGAAGGTCCTGGTAACATGTCTTCCATTACTCACACTGAAGAAGGTCCTGGTAACATGTCTTCCATTACTCACACTGAAGAAGGTCCTGGTAACATGTCTTCCATTACTCACACTGAAGAAGGTCCTGGTAACATGTCTTCCATTACTCACACTGAAGAAGGTCCTGGTAACATGTCGTCCTCTACTCACACTGAAGAAGGTCCTGGTAACATGTCGTCCTCTACTCACACTGAAGAAGGTCCTAGTAACATGTCTTCCATTACTCACACTGAAGAAGGTCCTGGTAACATGTCTTCCATTACTCACACTGAAGAAGGTCCTGGTAACATGTCTTCCATTACTCACACTGAAGAAGGTCCTGATAGCAAAGGAACACAATGGAACCGGAACAATAGCTACATTCCTTTCCAGAAGCATTCATAATGAATAACAGTTATTTCCACCATTTTGGGGGGTAATGAGGGGGCCACCTGCCGCTCACAGTTTCACTTCCTTCCTATTCAAGTGGTTTCTTCAACCTAGGAGCCAATCAGGTTGCTGTTTCAGCTCCTCTGGACCATTATTTTTAAGGCTTGGTTTGGAACTATGTCCCCCTCTGAAGCCTGGATAGGCTGGCGCTGTAATTGCACAATCTGGGCCTACTCATGTGCAGTGTTATACACAGTATGAAAGTCACAGTATGTGTATGAAAGTCACAGTATGTGTATGAAAGGCATTTGCGTGCATGTGTGTGTACGTGTGTGTGTGTGTGTGTGTGTGTGTGTGTGTGTGTGTGTGTGTGTGTGTGTGTGTGTGTGTGTGTGTGTGTATGTGTGTGTCAAGTTATTCTGCATACTCAGTTTGTCTACAGTGCATGTCAAACTGCTAACAAGCCTAAATGGGTTTTTAATGACAAGCTCCAAGACTCTGTACCAGTCAACTCTATATACCACCTGACTTTTACAATCCTCTCTCTCTCTCTCTCTCTCTCTCTCTCTCTCTCTCTCTCTCTCTCTCTCTCTCTCTCACTCTCACTCTCACTCTCACTCTCACTCTCACTCACTCTCACAGAAAGCACAACCTCACTCGCACACAAACACATATTGGGAAAGCACACTGACAGGAAGTGCTTACTGGGCTCTCTTATTGTCTCCTCTATCAGGAACGCCAGAACCAGCAGCATCAGAACTAGTTAACACTGTAACACACTGTTTCTAGCAGCAGAACTAGTTAACACTGTGACACACTATCTCTAGCATCAGAACTAGTTAACACTATAACATGCTGTCTTTGTCTCTAGCAGCAGAACTAGTTAACACTGTAACACACTGTCTCTAGCAGCAGAACTAGTTAACACTATAACACACTGTCTCTAGCAGCAGAACTAGTTAACACTGTAACACACTGTCTCTAGCAGCAGAACTAGTTAACACTGTAACACACTGTCTCTAGCAGCAGAACTAGTTAACACTGTAACACACTGTCTCTAGCAGCAGAACTAGTTAACACTGTAACACACTGTCTCTAGCAGCAGAACTAGTTAACACTGTAACACACTGTCTCTAGCAGCAGAACTAGTTAACACTGTAACACACTGTATCTAGCAGCAGAACTAGTTAACACTATGACACACTGTATCTAGCATCCGAACTAGTTAACACTATACACACTGTCTCTAGCAGCAGAACTAGTTAACACTGTGACACACTGTCTCTAGCATCAGAACTAGTTAACACTATAACACACTGTCTCTGTCTCTAGCAGCAGAACTAGTTAACACTGTAACATACTGTCTCTAGCAGCAGAACTAGTTAACACTGTAACACACTGTCTCTAGCAGCAGAACTAGTTCACACTATAACACGCTGTCTCTAGCAGCAGAACTAGTTAACACTATAACACACTGTCTCTGTCTCTAGCAGCAGAACTAGTTAACACTGTAACACACTGTCTCTAGCAGCAGAACTAGTTAACACTATAACACACTGTCTCTAGCAGCAGAACTAGTTAACACTGTAACACACTGTCTCTAGCAGCAGAACTAGTTAACACTATAACACAATGTCTCTAGCGGCAGAACTAGTTAACACTGTAACACACTGTCTCTAGCAGCCGAACTAGTTAACACTGTAACACACTGTCTCTAGCAGCAGAACTAGTTAACACTATAACACACTGTCTCTAGCAGCAGAACTAGTTAACACTGTAACACACTGTCTCTAGCAGCAGAACTAGTTAACACTGTAACACACTGTCTCTAGCAGCAGAACTAGTTAACACTGTAACACACTGTCTCTAGCAGCAGAACTAGTTAACACTATAACACACTGTCTCTAGCAGCAGAACTAGTTAACACTATAACACACTGTCTCTAGCAGCAGAACTAGTTAACACTATAACACACTGTCTCTAGCAGCAGAACTAGTTAACACTGTAACACACTGTCTCTAGCAGCAGAACTAGTTAACACTGTAACACACTGTCTCTAGCAGCAGAACTAGTTAACACTGCAACACACTGTCTCTAGCAGCAGAACTAGTTAACACTGTAACACACTGTCTCTAGCAGCAGAACTAGTTAACACTATAACACACTGTCTCTAGCAGCAGAGCTAGTTAACACTGTAACACACTGTCTCTAGCAGCAGAACTAGTTAACACTATAACACACTGTCTCTATCAGCAGAACTAGTTAACACTGTAACACACTGTCTCTAGCAGCAGAACTAGTTAACACTGTAACACACTGTCTCTAGCAGCAGAACTAGTTAACACTATAACACACTGTCTCTAGCAGCAGAACTATTTAACACTGTAACACACTGTCTCTAGCAGCAGAACTAGTTAACACTATAACACACTGTCTCTAGCAGCAGAGCTAGTTAACACTATAACACACTGTCTCTAGCAGCAGAACTAGTTAACACTATAACACACTGTCTCTAGCAGCAGAACTAGTTAACACTGTAACACACTGTCTCTAGCAGCAGAACTAGTTAACACTATAACACACTGTCTCTAGCAGCAGAACTAGTTAACACTGTAACACACTGTCTCTAGCAGCAGAACTAGTTAACACTGTAACACACTGTCTCTAGCAGCAGAACTAGTTAACACTATAACACACTGTCTCTAGCAGCAGAACTAGTTAACACTGTAACACACTGTCTCTAGCAGCAGAACTAGTTAACACTGTAACACACTGTCTCTAGCAGCAGAACTAGTTAACACTATAACACACTGTCTCTAGCAGCAGAACTAGTTAACACTGTAACACCACTGTCTCTAGCAGCAGAACTAGTTAACACTGTAACACACTGTCTCTAGCAGCAGAACTAGTTAACACTATAACACACTGTCTCTAGCAGCAGAACTAGTTAACACTGTAACACACTGTCTCTAGCAGCAGAACTAGTTAACACTGTAACACACTGTCTCTAGCAGCAGAACTAGTTAACACTATAACACACTGTCTCTAGCAGCAGAACTAGTTAACACCATAACACACTGTCTCTAGCAGCAGAACTAGTTAACACTGTAACACACTGTCTCTAGCAGCAGAACTAGTTAACACTGTGACACACTGTCTCTAGCAGCAGAACTAGTTAACACTGTAACACACTGTCTCTAGCAGCAGAACTAGTTAACACTATAACACACTGTCTCTAGCAGCAGAACTAGTTAACACTGTAACACACTGTCTCTAGCAGCAGAACTAGTTAACACTATAACACACTGTCTCTAGCAGCAGAACTAGTTAACACTGTAACACACTGTCTCTAGCAGCAGAACTAGTTAACACTGTAAACACACTGTCTCTAGCAGCAGAACTAGTTAACACTATAACACACTGTCTCTAGCAGCAGAACTAGTTAACACTGTAGCACACTGTCTCTAGCAGCAGAACTAGTTAACACTGTAACACACTGTCTCTAGCAGCAGAACTAGTTAACACTATAGCACATTGTCTCTAGCAGCAGAACTAGTTAGCACTGTAACACACTGTCTTTAGCAGCATAACTATTTAACACTATAACACACTATCTCTAGCAGCAGAACTAGTTAACACTGTAACACACTGTCTCTAGCAGCAGAACTAGTTAACACTATAACACACTGTCTCTAGCAGCAGAACTAGTTAACACTAACACACTGTCTCTAGCAGCAGAACTAGTTAACACTATAACACACTGTCTCTAGCAGCAGAACTAGTTAACACTATAACACACTGTCTCTAGCAGCAGAATTAGTTAACACTGTAACACACTGTCTCTAGCAGCAGAACTAGTTCACACTATAACACGCTGTCTCTAGCAGCAGAACTAGTTAACACTGTAACACACTGTCTCTAGCAGCAGAACTAGTTAACACTATAACACACTGTCTCTGTCTCTAGCAGCAGAACTAGTTAACACTATAACACACTGTCTCTAGCAGCAGAACTAGTTAACACTGTAACACACTGTCTCTAGCATCAGAACTAGTTAACACTGTAACACACTGTCTCTAGCAGCAGAACTAGTTAACACTATAACACACTGTCTCTAGCAGCAGAACTAGTTAACACTATAACACACTGTCTCTAGCAGCAGAACTAGTTAACACTGTAACACACTGTCTCTAGCAGCAGAGCTAGTTAACACTGTAACACACTGTCTCTAGTAGCAGAACTAGTTAACACTATAACACACTGTCTCTAGCAGCAGAACTAGTTAACACTGTAACACACTGTCTGTAGCAGCAGAACTAGTTAACACTGTAACACACTGTCTTTAGCAGCAGAACTAGTTAACACTATAACACACTGTCTCTAGCAGCAGAAGTAGTTAACACTGTAACACACTGTCTCTAGCAGCAGAACTAGTTACACTATAACACACTGTCTCTAGCAGCAGAACTAGTTAACACTGTAACACACTGTCTCTAGCAGCAGAACTAGTTAACACTGTAACACACTGTCTCTAGCAGCAGAACTAGTTAACACTATAACACACTGTCTCTAGCAGCAGAACTAGTTAACACTATAACACACTATCTCTAGCTGCAGAACTAGTTAACACTGTAACACACTGTCTCTAGCAGCAGAACTAGTTCACACTATAACACGCTGTCTCTAGCAGCAGAACTAGTTAACACTGTAACACACTGTCTCTAGCAGCAGAACTAGTTAACACTGTAACACACTGTCTCTAGCAGCAGAACTAGTTAACACTGTAAAACACTGTCTCTAGCAGCAGAACTAGTTAACACTATAACACACTGTCTCTAGCAGCAGAACTAGTTAACACTGTGACACACTGTCTCTAGCAGCAGAACTAGTTAACACTGTAACACACTGTCTCTAGCAGCAGAACTAGTTAACACTATAACACACTGTCTCTAGCAGCAGAATTAGTTAACACTGTAACACACTGTCTCTAGCAGCAGAACTAGTTCACACTATAACACGCTGTCTCTAGCAGCAGAACTATTTAACACTGTAACACACTGTCTCTAGCAGCAGAACTAGTTAACACTATAACACACTGTCTCTGTCTCTAGCAGCAGAACTAGTTAACACTATAACACACTGTCTCTAGCAGCAGAACTAGTTAACACTGTAACACACTGTCTCTAGCATCAGAACTAGTTAACACTGTAACACACTGTCTCTAGCAGCAGAACTAGTTAACACTATAACACACTGTCTCTAGCAGCAGAACTAGTTAACACTATAACACACTGTCTCTAGCAGCAGAACTAGTTAACACTGTAACACACTGTCTCTAGCAGCAGAGCTAGTTAACACTGTAACACACTGTCTCTAGTAGCAGAACTAGTTAACACTATAACACACTGTCTCTAGCAGCAGAACTAGTTAACACTGTAACACACTGTCTGTAGCAGCAGAACTAGTTAACACTGTAACACACTGTCTTTAGCAGCAGAACTAGTTAACACTATAACACACTGTCTCTAGCAGCAGAAGTAGTTAACACTGTAACACACTGTCTCTAGCAGCAGAACTAGTTAACACTATAACACACTGTCTCTAGCAGCAGAACTAGTTAACACTGTAACACACTGTCTCTAGCAGCAGAACTAGTTCACACTATAACACGCTGTCTCGAGCAGCAGAACTAGTTAACACTGTAACACACTGTCTCTAGCAGCAGAACTAGTTAACACTGTAACACACTGTCTCTAGTAGCAGAACTAGTTAACACTGTAACACACTGTCTCTAGCAGCAGAACTAGTTCACACTATAACACGCTGTCTCTAGCAGCAGAACTAGTTAACACTGTAACACACTGTCTCTAGCAGCAGAACTAGTTAACACTATAACACACTGTCTCTGTCTCTAGCAGCAGAACTAGTTAACACTGTAACACACTGTCTCTAGCAGCAGAACTAGTTCACACTATAACACGCTGTCTCTAGCAGCAGAACTAGTTAACACTGTAACACACTGTCTCTAGCAGCAGAACTAGTTAACACTGTAACACACTGTCTCTAGCAGCAGAACTAGTTAACACTGTAAAACACTGTCTCTAGCAGCAGAACTAGTTAACACTATAACACACTGTCTCTAGCAGCAGAACTAGTTAACACTGTAACACACTGTCTCTAGCAGCAGAACTAGTTAACACTGTAACACACTGTCTCTAGCAGCAGAACTAGTTAACACTATAACACACTGTCTCTAGCAGCAGAACTAGTTAACACTATAACACACTGTCTCTAGCAGCAGAAACTAGTTAACACTATAACACACTGTCTCTAGCAGCAGAACTAGTTAACACTGTAACACACTGTCTCTAGCAGCAGAGCTAGTTAACACTGTAACACACTGTCTCTAGCAGCAGAACTAGTTAACACTATAACACACTGTCTCTATCAGCAGAACTAGTTAACACTGTAACACACTGTCTCTAGCAGCAGAACTAGTTAACACTGTAACACACTGTCTCTAGCAGCAGAACTAGTTAACACTATAACACACTGTCTCTAGCAGCAGAACTAGTTAACACTGTAACACACTGTCTCTAGCAGCAGAACTAGTTAACACTATAACACACTGTCTCTAGCAGCAGAACTAGTTAACACTGTAACACACTGTCTCTAGCAGCAGAACTAGTTAACACTATAACACACTGTCTCTAGCAGCAGAACTAGTTAACACTATAACACACTGTCTCTAGCAGCAGAACTAGTTAACACTATAACACACTGTCTCTAGCAGCAGAACTAGTTAACACTATAACACACTATCTCTAGCTGCAGAACTAGTTAACACTGTAACACACTGTCTCTAGCAGCAGAACTAGTTCACACTATAACACGCTGTCTCTAGCAGCAGAACTAGTTAACACTGTAACACGCTGTCTCTAGCAGCAGAACTAGTTAACACTGTAACACACTGTCTCTAGCAGCAGAACTAGTTAACACTGTAAAACACTGTCTCTAGCAGCAGAACTAGTTAACACTATAACACACTGTCTCTAGCAGCAGAACTAGTTAACACTGTGACACACTGTCTCTAGCAGCAGAACTAGTTAACACTGTAACACACTGTCTCTAGCAGCAGAACTAGTTAACACTATAACACACTGTCTCTGTCTCTAGCAGCAGAACTAGTTAACACTATAACACACTGTCTCTAGCAGCAGAACTAGTTAACACTGTAACACACTGTCTCTAGCATCAGAACTAGTTAACACTGTAACACACTGTCTCTAGCAGCAGAACTAGTTAACACTATAACACACTGTCTCTAGCAGCAGAACTAGTTAACACTGTAACACACTGTCTCTAGCAGCAGAACTAGTTAACACTATAACACACTGTCTCTGTCTCTAGCAGCAGAACTAGTTAACACTATAACACACTGTCTCTAGCAGCAGAACTAGTTAACACTGTAACACACTGTCTCTAGCATCAGAACTAGTTAACACTGTAACACACTGTCTCTAGCAGCAGAACTAGTTAACACTATAACACACTGTCTCTAGCAGCAGAACTAGTTAACACTATAACACACTGTCTCTAGCAGCAGAACTAGTTAACACTGTAACACACTGTCTCTAGCAGCAGAGCTAGTTAACACTGTAACACACTGTCTCTAGTAGCAGAACTAGTTAACACTATAACACACTGTCTCTAGCAGCAGAACTAGTTAACACTGTAACACACTGTCTGTAGCAGCAGAACTAGTTAACACTGTAACACACTGTCTTTAGCAGCAGAACTAGTTAACACTATAACACACTGTCTCTAGCAGCAGAAGTAGTTAACACTGTAACACACTGTCTCTAGCAGCAGAACTAGTTAACACTATAACACACTGTCTCTAGCAGCAGAACTAGTTAACACTGTAACACACTGTCTCTAGCAGCAGAACTAGTTAACACTGTAACACACTGTCTCTAGCAGCAGAACTAGTTAACACTATAACACACTGTCTCTAGCAGCAGAACTAGTTAACACTATAACACACTATCTCTAGCTGCAGAACTAGTTAACACTGTAACACACTGTCTCTAGCAGCAGAACTAGTTCACACTATAACACGCTGTCTCTAGCAGCAGAACTAGTTAACACTGTAACACACTGTCTCTAGCAGCAGAACTAGTTAACACTGTAACACACTGTCTCTAGCAGCAGAACTAGTTAACACTGTAAAACACTGTCTCTAGCAGCAGAACTAGTTAACACTATAACACACTGTCTCTAGCAGCAGAACTAGTTAACACTGTAACACACTGTCTCTAGCAGCAGAACTAGTTAACACTGTAACACACTGTCTCTAGCAGCAGAACTAGTTAACACTGTAACACACTGTCTCTAGCAGCAGAACTAGTTAACACTATAACACACTGTCTCTAGCAGCAGAGCTAGTTAACACTATAACACACTGTCTCTAGCAGCAGAACTAGTTAACACTGTAACACACTGTCTCTAGCAGCAGAGCTAGTTAACACTGTAACACACTGTCTCTAGTAGCAGAACTAGTTAACACTATAACACACTGTCTCTAGCAGCAGAACTAGTTAACACTGTAACACACTGTCTGTAGCAGCAGAACTAGTTAACACTGTAACACACTGTCTTTAGCAGCAGAACTAGTTAACACTATAACACACTGTCTCTAGCAGCAGAACTAGTTAACACTGTAACACACTGTCTCTAGCAGCAGAACTAGTTAACACTATAACACACTGTCTCTAGCAGCAGAACTAGTTAACACTGTAACACACTGTCTCTAGCAGCAGAACTAGTTAACACTATAACACACTGTCTCTAGCAGCAGAACTAGTTAACACTATAACACACTGTCTCTAGCAGCAGAACTAGTTAACACTATAACACACTATCTCTAGCTGCAGAACTAGTTAACACTGTAACACACTGTCTCTAGCAGCAGAACTAGTTCACACTATAACACGCTGTCTCTAGCAGCAGAACTAGTTAACACTGTAACACACTGTCTCTAGCAGCAGAACTAGTTAACACTGTAACACACTGTCTCTAGCAGCAGAACTAGTTAACACTGTAAAACACTGTCTCTAGCAGCAGAACTAGTTAACACTATAACACACTGTCTCTAGCAGCAGAACTAGTTAACACTGTAACACACTGTCTCTAGCAGCAGAACTAGTTAACACTGTAACACATTGTCTCTAGCAGCAGAACTAGTTAACACTGTAACACACTGTCTCTAGCAGCAGAACTAGTTAACACTATAACACACTGTCTCTAGCAGCAGAACTAGTTAACACTGTAACACACTGTCTCTAGCAGCAGAACTAGTTAACACTATAACACACTGTCTCTAGCAGCAGAACTAGTTAACACTGTAACACACTGTCTCTAGCAGCAGAACTAGTTAACACTATAACACACTGTCTCTAGCAGCAGAACTAGTTAACACTATAACACACTGTCTCTGTCTCTAGCAGCAGAACTAGTTAACACTGTAACACACTGTCTCTAGCAGCAGAACTAGTTAACACTATAACACACTGTCTCTAGCAGCAGAACTAGTTAACACTGTAACACACTGTCTCTAGCAGCAGAACTAGTTAACACTATAACACACTGTCTCTAGCAGCAGAACTAGTTAACACTATAACACACTGTCTCTAGCAGCAGAACTAGTTAACACTATAACACACTGTCTCTAGCAGCAGAACTAGTTAACACTATAACACACTATCTCTAGCTGCAGAACTAGTTAACACTGTAACACACTGTCTCTAGCAGCAGAACTAGTTCACACTTTAACACGCTGTCTCTAGCAGCAGAACTAGTTAACACTGTAACACACTGTCTCTAGCAGCAGAACTAGTTAACACTGTAACACACTGTCTCTAGCAGCAGAACTAGTTAACACTGTAAAACACTGTCCTCTAGCAGCAGAACTAGTTAACACTATAACACACTGTCTCTAGCAGCAGAACTAGTTAACACTGTGACACACTGTCTCTAGCAGCAGAACTAGTTAACACTGTAACACACTGTCTCTAGCAGCAGAACTAGTTAACACTATAACACACTGTCTCTAGCAGCAGAATTAGTTAACACTGTAACACACTGTCTCTAGCAGCAGAACTAGTTCACACTATAACACGCTGTCTCTAGCAGGCAGAACTAGTTAACAACTGTAACACACTGTCCTCTAGCAGCAGAACTAGTTAACACTGTACACACTGTCTCTAGCAGCAGAACTAGTTAACACTGTAAAACACTGTCTCTAGCAGCAGAACTAGTTAACACTATAACACACTGTCTCTAGCAGCAGAACTAGTTAACACTGTAACACACTGTCTCTAGCAGCAGAACTAGTTAACACTGTAACACACTGTCTCTAGCAGCAGACTAGTTAACACTGTAACACACTGTCTCTAGCAGCAGAACTAGTTAACACTATAACACACTGTCTCTAGCAGCAGAACTAGTTAACACTGTAACACACTGTCTCTAGCAGCAGAACTAGTTAACACTATAACACACTGTCTCTAGCAGCAGAACTAGTTAACACTGTAACACACTGTCTCTAGCAGCAGAACTAGTTAACACTATAACACACTGTCTCTAGCAGCAGAACTAGTTAACACTATAACACACTGTCTCTAGCAGCAGAACTAGTTAACACTGTAACACACTGTCTCTAGCAGCAGAACTAGTTCACACTATAACACGCTGTCTCGAGCAGCAGAACTAGTTAACACTGTAACACACTGTCTCTAGCAGCAGAACTAGTTAACACTGTAACACACTGTCTCTAGTAGCAGAACTAGTTAACACTGTAACACACTGTCTCTAGCAGCAGAACTAGTTCACACTATAACACGCTGTCTCTAGCAGCAGAACTAGTTAACACTGTAACACACTGTCTCTAGCAGCAGAACTAGTTAACACTATAACACCCTGTCTCTGTCTCTATAGCAGCAGAACTAGTTAACAACTGTAACACCGCTCCTAGCAGCAGAACTAGTTCACACTATACACGCTGTCCTCTAGCACAGAACTAGTTAACACTGTAACACACTGTCTCTAGCAGCAGAACTAGTTAACACTGTAACACACTGTCTCTAGCAGCAGAACTAGTTAACACTGTAAAACACTGTCTCTAGCAGCAGAACTAGTTAACACTATAACACACTGTCTCTAGCAGCAGAACTAGTTAACACTGGTAACACACGTGTCTCTAGCAGCAGACTAGTTAACACATACACCTGTCTCTAGCAGCAGAACTAGTTAACACTATAACACACTGTCTCTAGCAGCAGAACTAGTTAACACTATAACACACTGTCTCTAGCAGCAGAACTAGTTAACACTATAACACACTATCTCTAGCTGCAGAACTAGTTAACACTGTACACACTGTCTCTAGCAGCAGAACTAGTTCACACTATAACACCGCTGTCTCTAGCAGCAGAACTAGTTAACACTGTAACACACTGTCTCTAGCAGCAGAACTATTAACACTGTAACACACTGTCTCTAGCAGCAGAACTAGTTAACACTGTAAAACACTGTCTCTAGCAGCAGAACTAGTTAACACTATAACACACTGTCTCTAGCAGCAGAACTAGTTAACACTGTGACACACTGTCTCTAGCAGCAGAACTAGTTAACACTGTAACACACTGTCTCTAGCAGCAGAACTAGTTAACACTATAACACACTGTCTCTAGCAGCAGAATTAGTTAACACTGTAACACACTGTCTCTAGCAGCAGAACTAGTTCACACTATAACACGCTGTCTCTAGCAGCAGAACTAGTTAACACTGTAACACACTGTCTCTAGCAGCAGAACTAGTTAACACTGTAACACACTGTCTCTAGCAGCAGAACTAGTTAACACTGTAAAACACTGTCTCTAGCAGCAGAACTAGTTAACACTATACACAAAACACTGTCTCTAGCAGCAGAACTAGTTAACACTGTAAACACACTGTCTCTAGCAGCAGAACTAGTTAACCACTGTAACACACTGTCTCTAGCAGCAGAACTAGTTAACACTGTAACACACTGTCTCTAGCAGCAGAAACTAGTTAACACTATAACACACTGTCCTCTAGCAGCAGAACTAGTTAACACTGTAACACACTGTCTCTAGCAGCAGAACTAGTTAACACTATAACACACTGTCTCTAGCAGCAGAAACTAGTTAACACTGTAACACACTGTCTCTAGCAGCAGAACTAGTTAACACGATAACACACTGTCTCTAGCAGCAGAACTAGTTAACACTATAACACACTGTCTCTAGCAGCAGAACTAGTTAACACTGTAACACACTGTCTCTAGCAGCAGAACTAGTTCACACTATAACACGCTGTCTCGAGCAGCAGAACTAGTTAACACTGTAACACACTGTCTCTAGCAGCAGAACTAGTTAACACTGTAACACACTGTCTCTAGTAGCAGAACTAGTTAACACTGTAACACACTGTCTCTAGCAGCAGAACTAGTTCACACTATAACACGCTGTCTCTAGCAGCAGAACTAGTTAACACTGTAACACACTGTCTCTAGCAGCAGAACTAGTTAACACTATAACACACTGTCTCTGTCTCTAGCAGCAGAACTAGTTAACACTGTAACACCGTCTCTAGCAGCAGAACTAGTTCACACTATAACACGCTGTCTCTAGCAGCAGAACTAGTTAACACTGTAACACACTGTCTCTAGCAGCAGAACTAGTTAACACTGTAACACACTGTCTCTAGCAGCAGAACTAGTTAACACTGTAAAACACTGTCTCTAGCAGAAAACTAGTTAACACTATAACACACTGTCTCTAGCAGCAGAACTAGTTAACACTGTAACACACTGTCTCTAGCAGCAGAACTAGTTAACACTGTAACACACTGTCTCTAGCAGCAGAACTAGTTAACACTATAACACACTGTCTCTAGCAGCAGAACTAGTTAACACTATAACACACTGTCTCTAGCAGCAGAACTAGTTAACACTGTAACACACTGTCTCTAGCAGCAGAGCTAGTTAACACTGTAACACACTGTCTCTAGCAGCAGAACTAGTTAACACTATAACACACTGTCTCTATCAGCAGAACTAGTTAACACTGTAACACACTGTCTCTAGCAGCAGAACTAGTTAACACTGTAACACACTGTCTCTAGCAGCAGAACTAGTTAACACTATAACACACTGTCTCTAGCAGCAGAAACTAGTTAACACTGTAACACACTGTCTCTAGCAGCAGAACTAGTTAACACTATAACACACTGTCTCTAGCAGCAGAACTAGTTAACACTGTAACACACTGTCTCTAGCAGCAGAACTAGTTAACACTATAACACACTGTCTCTAGCAGCAGAACTAGTTAACACTATAACACACTGTCTCTAGCAGCAGAACTAGTTACACTATACACACTGTCTCTAGCAGCAGAACTAGTTAACACTATAACACACTACTCTAGCTGCAGAACTAGTTAACACTGTAACACACTGTCTCTAGCAGCAGAACTAGTTCACACTATAACACGCTGTCTATAGCAGCAGAACTAGTTAACACTGTAACACACTGTCTCTAGCAGCAGACTAGTTAACACTGTAACACACTGTCTCTAGCAGCAGAACTAGTTAACACTGTAAAACACTGTCTCTAGCAGCAGAACTAGTTAACACTATAACACACTGTCTCTAGCAGCAGAACTAGTTAACACTGTAACACACTGTCTCTAGCAGCAGACTAGTTAACACTGTACACACTGTCCTCTAGCAGCAGAACTAGTTAACACTATAACACACTGTCTCTAGCAGCAGAACTAGTTAACACTATAACACACTGTCTCTAGCAGCAGAACTAGTTTAACCACTGTAACACACTGTCTCTAGCAGCAGAGCTAGTTAACACTGTAACACACTGTCTCTAGCAGCAGAACTAGTTAACACTATAACACACTGTCTCTATCAGCAGAACTAGTTAACACTGTAACACACTGTCTCTAGCAGCAGAACTAGTTAACACTGTAACACACTGTCTCTAGCAGCAGAACTAGTTAACACTATAACACACTGTCTCTAGCAGCAGAACTAGTTAACACTGTAACACACTGTCTCTAGCAGCAGAACTAGTTAACACTATAACACACTGTCTCTAGCAGCAGAACTAGTTAACACTGTAACACACTGTCTCTAGCAGCAGAACTAGTTAACACTATAACACACTGTCTCTAGCAGCAGAACTAGTTAACACTATAACACACTGTCTCTAGCAGCAGAACTAGTTAACACTATAACACACTGTCTCTAGCAGCAGAACTAGTTAACACTATAACACACTATCTCTAGCTGCAGAACTAGTTAACACTGTAACACACTGTCTCTAGCAGCAGAACTAGTTCACACTATAACACGCTGTCTCTAGCAGCAGAACTAGTTAACACTATAACACACTGTCTCTAGCAGCAGAACTAGTTAACACTATAACACACTATCTCTAGCTGCAGAACTAGTTAACACTGTAACACACTGTCTCTAGCAGCAGAACTAGTTCACACTATAACACGCTGTCTCTAGCAGCAGAACTAGTTCACACTATAACACGCTGTCTCTAGCAGCAGAACTAGTTAACACTGTAACACACTGTCTCTAGCAGCAGAACTAGTTAACACTATAACACACTGTCTCTAGCAGCAGAACTAGTTAACACTGTAACACACTGTCTCTAGCAGCAGAACTAGTTAACACTGTAACACACTGTCTCTAGCAGCAGAACTAGTTAACACTATAACACACTGTCTCTAGCAGCAGAACTAGTAGTTAACACTATAACACACTGTCTCTAGCAGCAGAACTAGTTAACACTGTAACACACTGGTCTCTAGCAGGCAGAGCTAGTTAACACTGTAACACACTGTCTCTAGCAGCAGAACTAGTTAACACTATAACACACTGTCTCTATCAGCAGAACTAGTTAACATTGTAACACACTGTCTCTAGCAGCAGAACTAGTTAACACTGTAAACACACTGTCTCTAGCAGCAGAACTAGTTAACACTATAACACACTGTCTCTAGCAGCAGAACTAGTTAACACTGTAACACACTGTCTCTAGCAGCATAACTAGTTAACACTATAACACACTGTCTCTAGCAGCAGAACTAGTTAACACTGTAACACACTGTCTCTAGCAGCAGAACTAGTTAACACTATAACACACTGTCTCTAGCAGCAGAACTAGTTAACACTATAACACACTGTCTCTAGCAGCAGAACGAGTTAACACTATAACACACTGTCCTCTAGCAGCAGAACTAGTTAACACTATAACACACTATCTCTAGCTGCAGAACTAGTTAACACTGTAACACACTGTCTCTAGCAGCAGAACTAGTTCACACTATAACACGCTGTCTATAGCAGCAGAACTAGTTAACACTGTAACACACTGTCTCTAGCAGCAGAACTAGTTAACACTGTAACACACTGTCTCTAGCAGCAGAACTAGTTAACACTGTAAAACACTGTCTCTAGCAGCAGAACTAGTTAACACTATAAACACACTGTCTCTAGCAGCAGAACTAGTTAACACTGTAACACACTGTCTCTAGCAGCAGAACTAGTTAACACTGTAACACACTGTCTCTAGCAGCAGAACTAGTTAACACTATAAACACACTGTCTCTAGCAGCAGAACTAGTTAACACTATAACACACTGTCTCTAGCAGCAGAACTAGTTAACACTGTAACACACTGTCTCTAGCAGCAGAGCTAGTTAACACTGTAACACACTGTCTCTAGCAGCAGAACTAGTTAACACTATAACACACTGTCTCTATCAGCAGAACTAGTTAACACTGTAACACACTGTCTCTAGCAGAACTAGTTAACACTGTAACACACTGTCTCTAGCAGCAGAACTAGTTAACACTATAACACACTGTCTCTAGCAGCAGAACTAGTTAACACTGTAACACACTGTCTCTAGCAGCAGAACTAGTTTAACACTCTAACACACTGTCCTCTGCAGCAGAACTAGTTAACACTGTAACACACTGTCTCTAGCAGCAGAACTAGTTAACACTATAACACACTGTCTCTAGCAGCAGAACTAGTTAACACTATAACACACTGTCTCTAGCAGCAGAACTAGTTAACACTATAACACACTGTCTCTAGCAGCAGAACTAGTTAACACTATAACACACTATCTCTAGCTGCAGAACTAGTTAACACTGTAAACACACTGTTCTCTAGCAGCAGAACTAGTTCACACTATAACCACGCTGTCTCTACGCAGCAGAACTAGTTAACACTGTAACACACTGTCTCTAGCAGCAGA
>NC_042959.1:12339524-12360650 GCF_901001165.1 Salmo trutta | reverse complement strand
CTCTAGCAGCGAACTAGTTAACACTATAACACACTGTCTCTAGCAGCAGAACTAGTTAAACACTGTAACACACTGTCTCTAGCAGCAGAACTAGTAACACTATAACACACTGTCTCTAGCAGCAGAACTAGTTAACACTATAACACACTGTCTCTAGCAGCAGAACTAGTTAAACACTATAACACACTGTCTCTAGCAGCAGCAGAACTAGTTAACACTGTAACACACTGTCTCTAGCAGCAGAACTAGTTAACACTATAACACCTGTCTCTAGCAGCAGAATAGTTAACACTGTAACACACTGTCTCTAGCAGCAGAACTAGTTAACACTGTAACACACTGTCTCTAGCAGCAGAACTAGTTAACACTGTAACACACTGTCTCTAGCAGCAGAACTAGTTAACACTATAACACACTGTCTCTAGCAGCAACTAGTTAACACATAACACACTTCTCTAAGCAGCAACTAGTTAACACTGTAACACACTGTCTTCTAGCCAGCAGAACTAGTTAACACTGTTAACACACTGTCTCTAGCAGCAGAACTATTAACCCACTATACACACACTTGTTCTCTAGCAGCAGAACTAGTTAACACTGTAACACACTGTTCTCTAGCAGCAGAACTAGTACCACTGTAACACAACTGTCTCTAGCAGCAGAACTAGTTAACACTATAAACACACTGTCGCTAGCAGCAGAACTAGTTAACACTGTAACACACTGTCTCTAGCAGCCAGAACTAGTTAACCACTGTAACACACTGTCTCTAGCAGCAGAACTAGTTAACACTTAAACACACTGTCTCTAGCAGCAGCAGACTAGTTAACACCGTAACACACTGTCTCTAGCAGCAGAACTAGTTAACACCGTAACACACTGTCTCTAGCAGCAGAACTAGTTAACACTGTGACACACTGTCTCTAGCAGCAGAACTAGTTAACACTGTAACACACTGTCTCTAGCAGCAGAACTAGTTAACACTATAACACACTGTCTCTAGCAGCAGAACTAGTTAACACTGTAACACACTGTCTCTAGCAGCAGAACTAGTTAACACTAAACACACTGTCTCTAGCAGCAGAAACTAGTTAACACTGTAACACACTGTCTCTAGCAGCAGAACTAGTTAACACTGTAACACACTGTCTCTAGCAGCAGAACTAGTTAACACTATAACACACTGTCTCTAGCAGCAGAACACTAGGAATAGTAACACTGTAGCACACTTGTCTCTAGCAGCAGAACTAGTTAACACTATAACACACTGTCTCTAGCAGCAGAACTAGTTAACACTGTAACACACTGTCTCTAGCAGCAGAACTAGTTAACACTATAGCACATTGTCTCTAGCAGCAGAACTAGTTAGCACTGTAACACACTGTCTTTAGCAGCATAACTATTTAACACTATAACACACTATCTCTAGCAGCAGAACTAGTTAACACTGTAACACACTGTCTCTAGCAGCAGAACTAGTTAACACTATAACACACTGTCTCTAGCAGCAGAACTAGTTAACACTAACACACTGTCTCTAGCAGCAGAACTAGTTAACACTGTAACACGCTGTCTCTAGCAGCAGAACTAGTTAACACTATAACACACTGTCTCTAGCAGCAGAACTAGTTAACACTGTGACACACTGTCTCTAGCAGCAGAACTAGTTAACACTGTAACACACTGTCTCTAGCAGCAGAACTAGTTAACACTATAACACACTGTCTCTAGCAGCAGAATTAGTTAACACTGTAACACACTGTCTCTAGCAGCAGAACTAGTTCACACTATAACACGCTGTCTCTAGCAGCAGAACTAGTTAACACTGTAACACACTGTCTCTAGCAGCAGAACTAGTTAACACTATAACACACTGTCTCTGTCTCTAGCAGCAGAACTAGTTAACACTATAACACACTGTCTCTAGCAGCAGAACTAGTTAACACTGTAACACACTGTCTCTAGCATCAGAACTAGTTAACACTGTAACACACTGTCTCTAGCAGCAGAACTAGTTAACACATAACACACTGTCTCTAGCAGCAGAATAGTTAACACTATAACACACTGTCTCTAGCAAGCAGAAATAGTTAACACTGTAACACACTGTCTCTAGCAGCAGAGCTAGTTAACACTGTAACACACTGTCTCTAGTAGCAGAACTAGTTAACACTATAAACACACTGTCTCTAGCAGCAGAACTAGTTAACACTGTAACACACTGTCTTTCGCAGCAGAACTAGTAACACTATAACACACTGTCTCTAGCAGCAGAAGTAGTTAACACTGTAACACACTGTCTCTAGCAGAAGAACTAGTTAACACTATAACACCACTGTCTCTAGCAGCAGAAACTAGTTAACACTGTAACACACTGTCTCTAGCAGCAGAAACTAGTTAACACTGTAACACACTGTCTCTAGCAGCAGAACTAGTTAACACTATAACACCACTTGTCTCTAGCAGCAGAACTAGTTAACACTATCAACACACTGTCTCTAGCAGGCATAACTAGTTAACACTAAACACCACTGTCTCTAGCAGCAGAACTAGTTAACACTATAACACACTGTCTCTAGCAGCAGAACTAGTTAACACTGTAACACACTGTCTCTAGCAGCAGAACTAGTTAACACTGTAACACACTGTCTCTAGCAGCAGAACTAGTTAACACTATAACACACTGTCTCTAGCAGCAGAACTAGTTAACTCTGTAACACACTGTCTCTAGCAGCAGAGCTAGTTAACACTGTAACACACTGTCTCTAGTAGCAGAACTAGTTAACACTATAACACACTGTCTCTAGCAGCAGAACTAGTTAACACTGTAACACACTGTCTGTAGCAGCAGAACTAGTTAACACTGTAACACACTGTCTCTAGCAGCAGAACTAGTTAACACTGTAACACACTGTCTCTAGCAGCAGAACTAGTTAACACTGTAACACACTGTCTCTAGCAGCAGAACTAGTTAACACTATAACACACTGTCTCCTAGCAGCAGAACTAGTTAACACTATACACACTGTCTCTAGCAGCAGAACTAGTTAACACTGTAACACACTGTCTCTAGCAGCAGAGTAGTTAACCACTGTAACACCCTGTCTCTAGCAGCCAGAACTAGTTAACACTATAACACACTGTCTCTAGCAGCAGAACTAGTTAACACTTATAACACACTGTCTCTAGCAGCAGAACTAGTTAACACTATAACACACTGTCTCTAGCAGCAAGAACTAGTTAACACTGTAACACACTGTCTCTAGCATCAGAACTAGTAACACTGTAACACACTGTCTCTAGCAGCAGAACTAGTTAACACGATAACACACTGTCTCTAGCAGCAGAACTAGTTAACACTTAACACACTGTCTCTAGCAGACAGAAACTAGTTAACACTGTAACACACTGTCTCTAGCAGCAGAACTAGTTAACACTGTAACACACTGTCTCTAGCAGCCAGAACTAGTTAACACTATAACACACTGTCTCTAGCAGCAGAACTAGTTAACACTGTAACACACTGTCTCTAGCAGCAGAACTAGTTAACACTATAACACACTGTCTCTAGCAGCAGAACTAGTTAACACTGTAACACACTGTCTCTAGCAGCAGAACTAGTTAACACTATAACACACTGTCTCTAGCAGCAGAACTAGTTAACACTATAACACAATGTCTCTAGCAGCAGAACTAGTTAACACTGTAACACACTGTCTCTAGCAGCAGAACTAGTTAACACTGTAACACACTGTCTCTAGCAGCAGAACTAGTTAACACTATAACACACTGTCTCTAGCAGCAGAACTAGTTAACACTGTAACACACTGTCTCTAGCAGCAGAACTAGTTAACACTGTAACACACTGTCTCTAGCAGCAGAACTAGTTAACACTGTAACACACTGTCTCTAGCAGCAGAACTAGTTAACACTGTAACACACTGTCTCTAGCAGCAGAACTAGTTAACACTATAACACACTGTCTCTAGCAGCAGAACTAGTTAACACTGTAACACACTGTCTCTAGCAGCAGAACTAGTTAACACTATAACACACTGTATCTAGCAGCAGAACTAGTTAAACACTATAACACACTGTCTCTAGCAGCAGAACTAGTTAACACTATAACACAATGTCTCTAGCAGCAGAACTAGTTAACACTGTAACACACTGTCTCTAGCAGCAGAACTAGTTAACACTGTAACACACTGTCTCTAGCAGCAGAACTAGTTAAACACTATAACACACTGTCTCTAGCAGCAGAACTAGTTAACACTGTAACACACTGTCTCTAGCAGCAGAACTAGTTAACACTGTAACACACTGTCTCTAGCAGTTGAACTAGTTAACACTATAACACACTGTCTCTAGCAGCAGAACTAGTTAACACTGTAACACACTGTCTCTAGCAGCAGAACTAGTTAACACTGTAACACACTGTCTCTAGCAGCAGAAGTAGTTAACACTGTAACACACTGTCTCTAGCAGCAGAACTAGTTCACACTATAACACGCTGTCTCTAGCAGCAGAACTAGTTAACAAAGTAACACACTGTCTCTAGCAGCAGAACTAGTTAACACTATAACACACTGTCTCTGTCTCTAGCAGCAGAACTAGTTAACACTATAACACACTGTCTCTAGCAGCAGAACTAGTTAACACTATAACACACTGTCTCTAGCAGCAGAACTAGTTAACACTGTAACACACTGTCTCAGCAGCAGAGCTAGTTAACACTGTAAAACACACTGTCTCTAGCAGCAGAACAGTTAACACTATAACACACTGTCTCTATCAGCAGAACTAGTAACACTGTAACACACTGTCTCTAGCAAGCAGACTAGTTAACACTGTAACACACTGTCTCTAGCAGCAGAACTAGTTAACACTATAACCACTGTCTCTAGCAGCAGAACTAGTTAACACTGTAACACACTGTCTCTAGCAGCAGAACTAGTTAACACTATAACACACTGTCTCTAGCAGCAGAACTAGTTAACACTATAACACACTGTCTCTAGCAGCAGAACTAGTTAACACTATAACACACTGTCTCTAGCAGCAGAACTAGTTAACACTGTAACACACTGTCTCTAGCAGCAGAACTAGTTAACACTATAACACACTGTCTCTAGCAGCAGAACTAGTTAACACTGTAACACACTGTCTCTAGCAGCAGAACTAGTTAACACGTAACACACTGTCTCTAGCAGCAGAACTAGTTAACACTGTAACACACTGTCTCTAGCAGCAGAACTAGTTAACACTATAACACACTGTCTCTAGCAGCAGAACTAGTTTAACACTGTAACACACTGTCTCTAGCAGCAGAACTAGTTAACACTGTAACACACTGTCTCTAGCAGCAGAACTAGTTAACACTATAACACACTGTCTCTAGCAGCAGAACTAGTTAACACTGTAACACACTGTCTCTAGCAGCAGAACTAGTTAACACTGTAACACACTGTCTCTAGCAGCAGACTAGTTAACACTATACAGCAACTAAAAACCCTATAACACACTGTCTCTAGCAGCAGAACTAGTTAACACGTTAACACACTGTCTCTAGCAGCAGAACTAGTTAACACTGTAACACACTGTCTCTAGCAGCAGAACTAGTTAACACTATAACACACTGTCTCTAGCAGCAGAACTAGTTAACACCATAACACACTGTCTCTAGCAGCAGAACTAGTTAACACCGTAACACACTGTCTCTAGCAGCAGAACTAGTTAACACTGTGACACACTGTCTCTAGCAGCAGAACTAGTTAACACCTGTAACACACTGTCTCTAGCAGCAGAACTAGTTAACACTATAACACACTGTCTCTAGCAGCAGAAACTAGTTAACACTGTAACACACTGTCTCTAGCAGCAGAACTAGTTAACACTATAACACACTGTCTCTAGCAGCAGAACTAGTTAACACTGTAACACACTGTCTCTAGCAGCAGAACTAGTTAACACTGTAACACACTGTCTCTAGCAGCAGAACTAGTTAACACTATAACACACTGTCTCTAGCAGCAGAACTAGTTAACACTGTAGCACACTGTCTCTAGCAGCAGAACTAGTTAACACTATAACACACTGTCTCTAGCAGCAGAACTAGTTAACACTGTAACACACTGTCTCTAGCAGCAGAACTAGTTAACACTATAGCACATTGTCTCTAGCAGCAGAACTAGTTAGCACTGTAACACACTGTCTTTAGCAGCATAACTATTTAACACTATAACACACTATCTCTAGCAGCAGAACTAGTAACACTGTAACACACTGTCTCTAGCAGCAAAACTAGTTAACCACTATAACACACTGTCTCTAGCAGCAGAACTAGTTAACACTAACACACTGTCTCTAGCAGCAGAACTAGTTAACACTGTAACACGCTGTCTCTAGCAGCAGAACTAGTTAACACTATAACACACTGTCTCTAGCAGCAGAACTAGTTAACACTGTGACACACTGTCTCTAGCAGCAGAACTAGTTAACACTGTAACACACTGTCTCTAGCAGCAGAACTAGTTAACACATAACACACTGTCTCTAGCAGCAGAATTAGTTAACACTGTAACACACTGTCTCTAGCAGCAGAACTAGTTCACACTATAACACGCTGTCTCTAGCAGCAGAACTAGTTAACACTGTAACACACTGTCTCTAGCAGCAGAACTAGTAACACTATAACACACTGTCTCTGTCTCTAGCAGCAGAACTAGTTAACACTATAACACACTGTCTCTAGCAGCAGAACTAGTTAACACTGTAACACACTGTCTCTAGCATCAGAACTAGTTAACACTGTAACACACTGTCTCTAGCAGCAGAACTAGTTAACACTATAACACACTGTCTCTAGCAGCAGAACTAGTTAACACTATAACACACTGTCTCTAGCAGCAGAACTAGTAACACTGTAACACACTGTCTCTAGCAGCAGAGCTAGTTAACACTGTAACACACTGTCTCTAGTAGCAGAACTAGTTAACACTATAACACACTGTCTCTAGCAGCAGAACTAGTTAACACTGTAACACACTGTCTTTCGCAGCAGAACTAGTTAACACTATAACACACTGTCTCTAGCAGCAGAAGTAGTTAACACTGTAACACACTGTCTCTAGCAGCAGAACTAGTTAACACTATAACACACTGTCTCTAGCAGCAGAACTAGTTAACACTGTAACACACTGTCTCTAGCAGCAGAACTAGTTAACACTGTAACACACTGTCTCTAGCAGCAGAACTAGTTAACACTATAACACACTGTCTCTAGCAGCAGAACTAGTTAACACTATAACACACTATCTCTAGCTGCAGAACTAGTTAACACTGTAACACACTGTCTCTAGCAGCAGAACTAGTTCACACTATAACACGCTGTCTCTAGCAGCAGAACTAGTTAACCACTGTAACACACTGTCTCTAGCAGCAGAACTAGTTAACACTGTAACACACCTGTCTCTAGCAGCAGAACTAGTTAACACTGTAAAACACTGTCTCTAGCAGCAGAACTAGTTAACACTATAACACACTGTCTCTAGCAGCAGAACTAGTTAACACTGTAACACACTGTCTCTAGCAGCAGAACTAGTTAACACTGTAACACACTGTCTCTAGCAGCAGAACTAGTTAACACTATAACACACTGTCTCTAGCAGCAGAACTAGTTAACACTATAACACACTGTCTCTAGCAGCAGAACTAGTTAACACTGTAACACACTGTCTCTAGCAGCAGAGCTAGTTAACACTGTAACACACTGTCTCTAGCAGCAGAACTAGTTAACACTATAACACACTGTCTCTATCAGCAGAACTAGTTAACACTGTAACACACTGTCTCTAGCAGCAGAACTAGTTAACACTGTAACACACTGTCTCTAGCAGCAGAACTAGTTAACACTATAACACACTGTCTCTAGCAGTAGAACTAGTTAACACTGTAACACACTGTCTCTAGCAGCAGAACTAGTTAACACTATAACACACTGTCTCTAGCAGCAGAACTAGTTAACACTATAACACACTGTCTCTAGCAGCAGAACTAGTTAACACTATAACACACTGTCTCTAGCAGCAGAACTAGTTAACACTATAACACACTGTCTCTAGCAGCAGAACTAGTTAACACTATAACACACTGTCTCTAGCAGCAGAACTAGTTAACACTGTAACACACTGTCTCTAGCAGCAGAACTAGTTAACACTGTAACACACTGTCTCTAGCAGCAGAACTAGTTAACACTATAACACACTGTCTCTAGCAGCAGAACTAGTTAACACTTTAACACGCTGTCTCTAGCAGCAGAACTAGTTAACACTGTAACACACTGTCTCTAGCAGCAGAACTAGTTAACACTATAACACACTGTCTCTAGCAGCAGAACTAGTTAACACTATAACACACTGTCTCTAGCAGCAGAACTAGTTAACACTGTAACACACTGTCTCTAGCATCAGAACTAGTTAACACTGTAACACACTGTCTCTAGCAGCAGAACTAGTTAACACTATAACACACTGTCTCTAGCAGCAGAACTAGTTAACACTATAACACACTGTCTCTAGCAGCAGAACTAGTAACACTGTAACACACTGTCTCTAGCAGCAGAACTAGTTAACACTATAACACACTGTCTCTAGCAGCAGAACTAGTTAACCACTATAACACACTATCTCTAGCTGCAGAACTAGTTAACACTGTAACACACTGTCTCTAGCAGCAGAACTAGTTCACACTATAACACGCTGTCTCTAGCAGCAGAACTAGTTACACTGTAACACACTGTCTCTAGCAGCAGAACTAGTTAACACTGTAACACACTGTCTCTAGCAGCAGAACTAGTTAACACTGTAAAACACTGTCTCTAGCAGCAGAACTAGTTAACACTATAACACACTGTCTCTAGCAGCAGAACTAGTTAACACTGTAACACACTGTCTCTAGCAGCAGAACTAGTTAACACTGTAACACACTGTCTCTAGCAGCAGAACTAGTTAACACTATAACACACTGTCTCTAGCAGCAGAACTAGTTAACACTGATAACACCTGTCTCTAGCAGCAGAACTAGTTAACACTGTAACACACTGTCTCTAGCAGCAGAAGCTAGTTAACACTGTAACACACTGTCTCTAGCAGCAGAACTAGTTACACTGTAACACACTGTCTCTAGCAGCAGAACTAGTTAACACTGTAACACACTGTCTCTAGCAGCAGAACTAGTTACACTGTAACACACTGTCTCTAGCAGCAGAACTAGTTAACACTATAACACACTGTCTCTAGCAGCAGAACTAGTTAACACTGTAACACACTGTCTCTAGCAGCAGAACTAGTTAACACTATAACACACTGTCTCTACTAGCAGAACTAGTTAACACTATAACACACTGTCTCTAGCAGCAGAACTAGTTAACACTATAACACAATGTCTCTAGCAGCAGAACTAGTTAACACTGTAACACACTGTCTCTAGCAGCAGAACTAGTTAACACTGTAACACACTGTCTCTAGCAGCAGAACTAGTTAACACTATAACACACTGTCTCTAGCAGCAGAACTAGTTAACACTGTAACACACTGTCTCTAGCAGCAGAACTAGTTAACACTATAACACACTGTCTCTAGCAGCAGAACTAGTTAACACTGTAACACACTGTCTCTAGCAGCAGAACTAGTTAACACTGTAAACACACTGTCTCTAGCAGCAGAACTAGTTAACACTATAACACACTGTCTCTAGCAGCAGAACTAGTTAACACTGTAACACACTGTCTCTAGCAGCAGAACTAGTTAACACTATAACACACTGTCTCTAGCAGCAGAACTAGTTAACACTGTAACACACTGTCTCTAGCAGCAGAACTAGTTAACACTGTAACACACTGTCTCTAGCAGAAGAACTAGTTAACACTATAACACACTGTCTCTAGCAGCAGAACTAGTTAATACTGTAACACACTGTCTCTAGCAGCAGAGCTAGTTAACACTGTAAAACACTGTCTCTAGCAGCAGAACTAGTTAACGCTGTAACACACTGTCTCTAGCAGCAGAACTAGTTAACACTGTAACACACGTTCTCTGTCTCTCTAATGTCCTCTGTTACCTGTTGTGGTTCTCACCTACAACACCATTAGGTTACCCTGTGGGTCTACAAGGCAGGCTGTAAACTACATGCATTCACACATACACACACACCCTAATCTCACACTCTTTTCCTTATCATAGCCTCAATGTTGATTATAGAACAGACTGCTCTACAGCAATATAGAAATATGGTAGCTGGATAGAGTATAGTATATTGTCATGATGTTAAAGGACTTGTGTGTTCCTGCTCTCTCAGACTACGTGGAGTTTTCTCCTGTCTTCCTACGATACTTTGTCTCAGGTATGGCCTGTGTAGTTAGTATTGTGTCTCCCAATAGATTTGTAGCTACGTTTAGATCGTTAGGTCTTAGAGATTTACAGTAGCTATGTTAGTTGTCTTCTCTTCTTTGTTCTTCTCTTGTATCTTTTTTGTCTTAGTTAACGTGTAAAGTTTCCCTCTAAAGTCCCTCCTGCCATGTAAAGTTTCCCTCTAAAGTCCCTCCTACCATGTAAAGTTTCCCTCTAAAGTCCCTCCTACCATGTAAAGTTTCCCTCTAAAGTCCCTCCTGCCATGTAAAGTCTCCCTCTAAAGTCTCTCCTACCATGTAAAGTTTCCCTCTAAAGTCCCTCCTACCATTTACAGTTCCCCTCTAAAGTCCCTCCTGCCATGTAAAGTTTCCCTCTATAGTCTCTCCCACCATGTGAAGTTTCCCTCTAAAGTCCCTCCTACCATGTAAGTTTCCCTCTAAAGTCTCTCCTACCATGTAAAGTTTCCCTCTAAAGTCCCTCCTACCATTTACAGTTCCCCTCTAAAGTCCCTCCTGCCATGTAAAGTTTCCCTCTATAGTCTCTCCCACCATGTGAAGTTTCCCTCTAAAGTCCCTCCTACCATGTAAGTTTCCCTCTAAAGTCTCTCCTGACAGTTTAGTTTCAGTGAAAGGAGTAATTAAAGAGGAGAGGAGGAGTGTAGTGAAGATTCAGCAGACACTTTTAATCTGGATTTGGTTACCGTCCGTCCTTACATAGGCCTGATGAGTCATGATTAACCCAGCCAGCCAACACAGATGTCTGATACTTCACTACAAACACAATTATTCAGATCCTTACAGAGCAATTTTTGTGTGGTGTGTGTGTGTTTGTGTGTTCACGTGCTCATGTGTGTTTGCGTGTGTGAGCGTGCACATTTGTGTGTGCATGCATGTGTTCCTGTGTGTGTGTGTTTTCCATCCTCTTCTTTACCACCAGCTGATTGGTAGCAATTGCATCCCATCCTATCCTACATAGTATCTTTAATTAGTATTGAGGATAAATTGGTCCCTTTTCCTTTAATTGCTTTCTCCTCAGTGTTACATTTAATTGGGCTGCAGCGGGTGTTATTGATCCTCTTTGATGTGCTTTAATTTGGATAATTGTATATATTTATTTCAGACGTGACAACTTGTTTAGTTAATTTTTCTTTGGGCCATTTCATGAAATGGGGCAGGGGCTTTACTGCACCAAATCAAGTGGACACTGTAGTGTCCTGCAGTAGTAGTAGGTTCCTCTAGTCTACAACGAAGGATGAATAGGAGATATGGAGGAGAAACTCCAAAGAGTTTCAGGAGAACTCTTCTTGTATCTTTGATAAGGAATGCCTCATTAAGGGTAATGAGGAACAGTATTGGAACAGTATAGGAACAGTATCAGTATAGAAACAGTATAGGAACAGTATCAGTATAGAAACAGTATAGGAACAAGAACAGTATAGGAACAGGAACAGTATTTGAACAGGAAAGGAACAGGAACAGTCAAAGTATAGAAACAGGAATAGTATTGGAACAGTATAGGAACAGTATCAGTATAGAAACAGTATAGGAACAAGAACAGTATAGGAACAGGAACAGTATTTGAACAGGAAAGGAACAGGAACAGGAACAGTATAGGAACACTAAAAGTATAGGAACAGTAACAGTGTAGAAATAGGAATAGTATTAGAACAGTATAGGAACAGTAAAGGAACAGGAACAGTATAGGAACAGGAACCGTATTTGAACAGTATAGGAACAGGAACAGTATAGGAACAGGAACCGTATTTGAACAGTATAGGAACAGGAACAGTATAGAAACAGGAATAGTATTGGAACAGTATAGGAACAGTATCAGTATAGAAACAGTATAGGAACAAGAACAGTATAGGAACAGGAACAGTATTTGAACAGGAAAGGAACAGGAACAGGAACAGTATAGGAACACTAAAAGTATAGGAACAGTAACAGTGTAGAAATAGGAATAGTATTAGAACAGTATAGGAACAGTAAAGGAACAGGAACAGTATAGGAACAGGAACCGTATTTGAACAGTATAGGAACAGGAACAGTATAGGAACAGGAACCGTATTTGAACAGTATAGGAACAGGAACAGTAAAGGAACAGGAACAGTATAGGAACAGGAACAGTATTTGAACAGTATAGGAACAGGAACAGTAAAGGAACAGGAACAGTATAGGAATAGGAACAGTATTGGAACAGGAACAGTATAGGAACAGGAACCGTCTAGGAACAGTATTGGAACAGGAACAGTATTGGAACAGGAACAGTGTAGGAACAGGAACAGGAACAGTATAGGAACGGTAACAGTATATGATCAGTATAGGAACAGGAACAGTATAGGAACAGTATAGGGACAGGAATAGTATAGAAACATTATAGGAACTGGAACAGTAAAGGAACAGGAACAGTATAGGAACGGGAACAGTATAGGAACAGGAACTGTATAGGGACATGAATAGTATAGGAACAGGAATATTAAAGGAACATGAACAGGATAGGAACTGTATAGGAACAGGAACAGTATTGGAACAGTATATGAACAGGAACAGTATTGGAACAGTATATGAACAGGAACAGTATTGGAACAGTATATGAACAGGAACAGTCTTGGAACAGTATTGGAACAGGAACAGTATAGGAACAGGAACAGTCTAGGAACAGTATTGGAACAGGAACAGTATAGGAACAGGTACAGTATAGGAACTTGAAAAGTATAGGAACAGTATAGGAACAGGAACATTATTTGAACAGTATAGGAACAGGAACAGTATATGAACAGTTTTGGAACAGGAACAATATAGGAACAGGAACAGTTTTGGAGCAGTATAGGAATGGTAACAGTATAGGATCAGTTTAGGAACAGGAACAGTATATAAACATTATAAGGACAGGAATAGTTTAGGAACAGGAACAGTATAGGACCAGGAACCGTATAGAAACTTGAAAAGTATAGGAACATGAATATTATACGCACATGAACAGCATAGGAACAGTATATGAACAGGAACATTAAATAACAAGAAACAGTGTTGGAACATTATAGCAACAGGAACAGTCTAGGAACAATATTGGAACAGGAACAGTCTAGGAACAGGAACAGTAAAGGAACAGGAACAGTATTTGAGCAGTATTGGTACAGGAACAGTAAAGGAACAGGAACCGTATAGGAACGGGAATAGTATAGGAACAGTATAGGAATAGGAACAGTATTTGAACAGAATAGTATGGGAATAGTATTGGAAAATTATAGGAACATGAACTGCATAGTAACAGGAATAGTATAGGAGCCGTAAAGGAACATGGCATTTATAGGAACAGTAAGAGTATTGGAACAGTATAGGAACAGTAACAGTATAGGAACAGTATAGGAACAGTAACAGTATTGGAACAGTAACAGTATAGGAACAGTAACAGTACAACAACAGGAACAGTATAGGAACATGAAAAGGATAGGAACAGTGACAGTATAGGAACAGTATAGGAACAGGGACAGTAAATGAACGGGAACAGTAAAGGAATAAGAACATTATTTGAACAGTATAGGAACAGGAACAGTAAAGGAACAGGAACAGTATAGGAACAGGAACAGAATATGAACAGTATATGAATAGGAACAGTGTATGAACATGAACAGTATTGGAATAGTATAAGAACAGCATTTGGAACAGGAACAGTATAGGAACAGGAACAGTATAGGATCAGTATAGGAACAGTATAGGGACAGGAATAGTAGAGGAACAGGAGTAGTACAGAACAGTATTTGAACAATATAGGACAGGAACGGTCTAGGAACAGTAATGGAACAGGAACAATATAGGAACAGGTGCAGTTTTGGAACAGTATGGGAATGGTATAGGAACAGGAACAGAATAGGGACAGTACAGGAACAGGAACAGTATTTGAACATTATATGAACAGGAACAGTTTAGGAACATGAAAGTATAGAAACAGGAACAGTATATGAACAGGAACAGTACAGGAACATGAACAGTCTAGAAAAAGTGTAGGAACAGGAACAGTTTAGGAACAGAACAGTATATGAACAGGGACAGTATTGTAACTGTATAGGAACAGGAACAGTATAGGAACAGTAAAGGAACAGGAAAAGTATAGGACAAGTAACAGTATAGGAACAGGGGCATTATAGGAACAGGAATAGTATAGGAACATGAATAGTCCAGGAACATTATTGGAACAGTATTGGAACAGGAACAGTATAGGATCAGGAACAGTATAGAAACATGAAAAGTACAGGAACAGTAACAGCATAGGAACATTATAGGAACCGGAGCAGTATTGGAACAGTATAGTAACAGTATAGGAACTGTATATGAACAGGAACAGTATTGGAACATGAACAATATAGGAACAGGAACAGAGACAGTATAAGAACAGAAACAGCATAGGAACCGGAACTGTATAGGTACAGGAACATTACAGGATCAGTATAGGAACAGTATTGGAACAGGAACAGTATTGGAACAGAATAGGAACAGGAACAGTATTGGAACAGTATAGGAACAGTATAGGAACAAGAACAGTATTGGAACAGTATAGGAACAAGAACAGTATTGGAACAGTATATGAACAGGAACAGTATTGGAACAGTATAGGAACAGGAACAGTATTGGAACAGAATAGGAACAGGAACAGTATTGGAACAGTATAGGAACAGTATAGGAACAAGAACAGTATTGGAACAGTATATGAACAGGAACAGTATTGGAACAGTATAGGAACAGGAACAGTCTAGGTACAGTATAGGAACAGGAACAGTATTGGAACAGTATAGGAACAAGAACAGTATTGGAACAGTATAGGAACAAGAACAGTATTGGAACAGTATAGGAACAGTAACAGTATCAAAACAGTATATTAACAGGAACAGTATAGGAACAGTATATGAAACGGAACAGTATTGGAACAGTATAGGAACAAGAACAGTATTGGAACGGCATAGGAACAAGAACAGTATTGGAACAGTATCAGTATAGGGACAGTAACAGTATTGGAACAGTATATGAACAGGAACAGTATTGGAACAGTATAGGAACAGTAACAGTAGAGGAACAGTATAGGAACAGTAACAGTATAGAAACAGTATAGGAACAGTAACAGTATAGAAACAGTATAGGAACAGTAACAGTACAACAACAGGAACAGTATAGGAACATGAAAAGGAGAGGAACAGTGACAGTATAGGAACAGTATAGGAACAGGGACAGTAAATGAACGGGAACAGTAAAGGAATAAGAACATTATTTGAACAGTATAGGAACAGGAACAGTAAAGGAACAGGAACAGTATAGGAACAGGAACAGAATATGAACAGTATATGAATAGGAACAGTGTATGAACATGAACAGTATTGGAATAGTATAAGAACAGCATTTGGAACAGGAACAGTATAGGAACAGGAACAGTATAGGATCAGTATAGGAACAGTATAGGGACAGGAATAGTAGAGGAACAGGAGTAGTACAGAACAGTATTTGAACAATATAGGACAGGAACGGTCTAGGAACAGTAATGGAACAGGAACAATATAGGAACAGGTGCAGTTTTGGAACAGTATGGGAATGGTATAGGAACAGGAACAGAATAGGGACAGTACAGGAACAGGAACAGTATTTGAACATTATATGAACAGGAACAGTTTAGGAACATGAAAGTATAGAAACAGGAACAGTATATGAACAGGAACAGTACAGGAACATGAACAGTCTAGAAAAAGTGTAGGAACAGGAACAGTTTAGGAACAGAACAGTATATGAACAGGGACAGTATTGTAACTGTATAGGAACAGGAACAGTATAGGAACAGTAAAGGAACAGGAAAAGTATAGGACAAGTAACAGTATAGGAACAGGGGCATTATAGGAACAGGAATAGTATAGGAACATGAATAGTCCAGGAACATTATTGGAACAGTATTGGAACAGGAACAGTATAGGATCAGGAACAGTATAGAAACATGAAAAGTACAGGAACAGTAACAGCATAGCAACATTATAGGAACCGGAGCAGTATTGGAACAGTATAGTAACAGTATAGGAACTGTATATGAACAGGAACAGTATTGGAACATGAACAATATAGGAACAGGAACAGAGACAGTATAAGAACAGAAACAGCATAGGAACTGGAACTGTATAGGTACAGGAACATTACAGGATCAGTATAGGAACAGTATTGGAACAGGAACAGTATTGGAACAGAATAGGAACAGGAACAGTATTGGAACAGTATAGGAACAGTATAGGAACAAGAACAGTATTGGAACAGTATAGGAACAAGAACAGTATTGGAACAGTATATGAACAGGAACAGTATTGGAACAGTATAGGAACAGGAACAGTATTGGAACAGAATAGGAACAGGAACAGTATTGGAACAGTATAGGAACAGTATAGGAACAAGAACAGTATTGGAACAGTATATGAACAGGAACAGTATTGGAACAGTATAGGAACAGGAACAGTCTAGGTACAGTATAGGAACAGGAACAGTATTGGAACAGTATAGGAACAAGAACAGTATTGGAACAGTATAGGAACAAGAACAGTATTGGAACAGTATAGGAACAGTAACAGTATCAAAACAGTATATTAACAGGAACAGTATAGGAACAGTATATGAAACGGAACAGTATTGGAACAGTATAGGAACAAGAACAGTATTGGAACGGCATAGGAACAAGAACAGTATTGGAACAGTATCAGTATAGGGACAGTAACAGTATTGGAACAGTATATGAACAGGAACAGTATTGGAACAGTATAGGAACAGTAACAGTAGAGGAACAGTATAGGAACAGTAACAGTATAGAAACAGTATAGGAACAGTAACAGTATAGAAACAGTATAGGAACAGTAACAGTACAACAACAGGAACAGTATAGGAACATGAAAAGGAGAGGAACAGTGACAGTATAGGAACAGTATAGGAACAGGGACAGTAAATGAACGGGAACAGTAAAGGAATAAGAACATTATTTGAACAGTATAGGAACAGGAACAGTAAAGGAACAGGAACAGTATAGGAACAGGAACAGAATATGAACAGTATATGAATAGGAACAGTGTATGAACATGAACAGTATTGGAATAGTATAAGAACAGCATTTGGAACAGGAACAGTATAGGAACAGGAACAGTATAGGATCAGTATAGGAACAGTATAGGGACAGGAATAGTAGAGGAACAGGAGTAGTACAGAACAGTATTTGAACAATATAGGACAGGAACGGTCTAGGAACAGTAATGGAACAGGAACAATATAGGAACAGGTGCAGTTTTGGAACAGTATGGGAATGGTATAGGAACAGGAACAGAATAGGGACAGTACAGGAACAGGAACAGTATTTGAACATTATATGAACAGGAACAGTTTAGGAACATGAAAGTATAGAAACAGGAACAGTATATGAACAGGAACAGTACAGGAACATGAACAGTCTAGAAAAAGTGTAGGAACAGGAACAGTTTAGGAACAGAACAGTATATGAACAGGGACAGTATTGTAACTGTATAGGAACAGGAACAGTATAGGAACAGTAAAGGAACAGGAAAAGTATAGGACAAGTAACAGTATAGGAACAGGGGCATTATAGGAACAGGAATAGTATAGGAACATGAATAGTCCAGGAACATTATTGGAACAGTATTGGAACAGGAACAGTATAGGATCAGGAACAGTATAGAAACATGAAAAGTACAGGAACAGTAACAGCATAGGAACATTATAGGAACCGGAGCAGTATTGGAACAGTATAGTAACAGTATAGGAACTGTATATGAACAGGAACAGTATTGGAACATGAACAATATAGGAACAGGAACAGAGACAGTATAAGAACAGAAACAGCATAGGAACCGGAACTGTATAGGTACAGGAACATTACAGGATCAGTATAGGAACAGTATTGGAACAGGAACAGTATTGGAACAGAATAGGAACAGGAACAGTATTGGAACAGTATAGGAACAGTATAGGAACAAGAACAGTATTGGAACAGTATAGGAACAAGAACAGTATTGGAACAGTATATGAACAGGAACAGTATTGGAACAGTATAGGAACAGGAACAGTATTGGAACAGAATAGGAACAGGAACAGTATTGGAACAGTATAGGAACAGTATAGGAACAAGAACAGTATTGGAACAGTATATGAACAGGAACAGTATTGGAACAGTATAGGAACAGGAACAGTCTAGGTACAGTATAGGAACAGGAACAGTATTGGAACAGTATAGGAACAAGAACAGTATTGGAACAGTATAGGAACAAGAACAGTATTGGAACAGTATAGGAACAGTAACAGTATCAAAACAGTATATTAACAGGAACAGTATAGGAACAGTATATGAAACGGAACAGTATTGGAACAGTATAGGAACAAGAACAGTATTGGAACAGCATAGGAACAAGAACAGTATTGGAACAGTATCAGTATAGGGACAGTAACAGTATTGGAACAGTATATGAACAGGAACAGTATTGGAACAGTATAGGAACAGTAACAGTAGAGGAACAGTATAGGAACAGTAACAGTATAGAAACAGTATAGGAACAGTAACAGTATAGAAACAGTATAGGAACAGTAACAGTACAACAACAGGAACAGTATAGGAACATGAAAAGGAGAGGAACAGTGACAGTATAGGAACAGTATAGGAACAGGGACAGTAAATGAACGGGAACAGTAAAGGAATAAGAACATTATTTGAACAGTATAGGAACAGGAACAGTAAAGGAACAGGAACAGTATAGGAACAGGAACAGAATATGAACAGTATATGAATAGGAACAGTGTATGAACATGAACAGTATTGGAATAGTATAAGAACAGCATTTGGAACAGGAACAGTATAGGAACAGGAACAGTATAGGATCAGTATAGGAACAGTATAGGGACAGGAATAGTAGAGGAACAGGAGTAGTACAGAACAGTATTTGAACAATATAGGACAGGAACGGTCTAGGAACAGTAATGGAACAGGAACAATATAGGAACAGGTGCAGTTTTGGAACAGTATGGGAATGGTATAGGAACAGGAACAGAATAGGGACAGTACAGGAACAGGAACAGTATTTGAACATTATATGAACAGGAACAGTTTAGGAACATGAAAGTATAGAAACAGGAACAGTATATGAACAGGAACAGTACAGGAACATGAACAGTCTAGAAAAAGTGTAGGAACAGGAACAGTTTAGGAACAGAACAGTATATGAACAGGGACAGTATTGTAACTGTATAGGAACAGGAACAGTATAGGAACAGTAAAGGAACAGGAAAAGTATAGGACAAGTAACAGTATAGGAACAGGGGCATTATAGGAACAGGAATAGTATAGGAACATGAATAGTCCAGGAACATTATTGGAACAGTATTGGAACAGGAACAGTATAGGATCAGGAACAGTATAGAAACATGAAAAGTACAGGAACAGTAACAGCATAGGAACATTATAGGAACCGGAGCAGTATTGGAACAGTATAGTAACAGTATAGGAACTGTATATGAACAGGAACAGTATTGGAACATGAACAATATAGGAACAGGAACAGAGACAGTATAAGAACAGAAACAGCATAGGAACCGGAACTGTATAGGTACAGGAACATTACAGGATCAGTATAGGAACAGTATTGGAACAGGAAACAGTATTGGAACAGAATAGGAACAGGAACAGTATTGGAACAGTATAGGAACAGTATAGGAACAAGAACAGTATTGGAACAGTATAGGAACAAGAACAGTATTGGAACAGTATATGAACAGGAACAGTATTGGAACAGTATAGGAACAGGAACAGTATTGGAACAAGAACAGTATTGGAACAGCATAGGAACAAGAACAGTATTGGAACAGTATCAGTATAGGGACAGTAACAGTATTGGAACAGTATATGAACAGGAACAGTATTGGAACAGTATAGGAACAGTAACAGTAGAGGAACAGTATAGGAACAGGAACAGTATTGGAACAGTATATGAACAGTAACAGTAGAGGAACAGTATAGGAACAGGAACAGTATTGGAACAGTATATGAACAGTAACAGTAGAGGAACAGTATAGGAACAGTAACAGTATATGAACAGTATAGGAACAGTATTGGAACAGTATATGAACAATAACAGTACAGGAACAGTATAGGAACAGTAACAGTATTGGAACAGTATATGAACAGGAACAGTATTGGAACAGTATAGGAACAGTAACAATATTGGAACAGTATATGAACAAGAACCGTATTGGAATAGTATAGGAACAGTAACAGTATTAGAACAGTATATGAACAGGAACAGTATTGGAACAGTATAGGAACAGGAACAATATTGGAACAGTATATGAACAGTAACAGTATTGGAACAGTATAGGAACAGTCAGAGTATTGGAACAGTATAGGAACAGTAAGAGTATTGGAACAGTATAGGAACAGTAACAGTATAGGAACAGTATAGGAACAGTAACAATATTGGAACAGTATATGAACAAGAACCGTATTGGAATAGTATAGGAACAGTATATGAATAGGAACAGTGTATGAACATGAACAGTATTGGAATAGTATAAGAACAGCATTTGGAACAGGAACAGTATAGGAACAGGAACAGTATAGGATCAGTATAGGAACAGTATAGGGACAGGAACAGTATAGGAACAGTCAGAGTATTGGAACAGTATAGGAACAGTAACAGTATAGGAAC